>NC_047663.1:4727782-4975282 GCF_011762505.2 Arvicanthis niloticus
GTATGTAGCAGAGGATTCACTAGCTTCACATCTCAAACCTTTGGGGAGAAGTGGAAGAACCACCCAGCAAACTGTCTTCCTGGGCCAAGCTCATCTCTGGGAAGACTCACAAAGACCCAGCCAGGGTCTAGTCTCTAGAAGAGATGTGACAAACTGAAATATACTAAGTAATTCTGGTACAAAGCAAGCATTTTCAGCTTATAGACACTAGTTTTAAACACACAGCATTAAAATAACGCCCAATGCTTAAGTGCTGTTGCTAGAGCAAACATCTTTTGGTATAAAGGTTGGATGGGTCAGGTTGACCAAGCTTTATTTACATTTAGAACATTGCTGGGACTGAGGATGAAGCTGAGTGGGAGAGCACACAATACCCATGAGACCCTGCTTCACCCCACGCACCGGTGCCCACCTGACCAACCAAGCAACAAAACCCAAGCAAACAAGTATTTTTAAATACTATCTTGGTTTTTTTGTTTGTTTTGTTTTGCCAAAAGTTTTCCTTTTGTGTGTGTGTATTCACTTTATAGGATTTCAGGGGACCACACTGGATTTCCAACTTCTACCCACTTATTTCTCAGTGAAGACCCTGCAGTGGAAGTCTGTGTATGAGTTCATAGGCTTTCATATTTAGGCACCCTTCTCAATTCTGTAGCAGATCCACTAATCCCCATGGCCCTACAAAATACAGGAAAGCAAAATCCCCCTCCCTGCCCATAGCTATAAAATGTACAAATCACTCAGACCTCTCTTCTGCTAAAAACTATTGCAAAGTTGCTGAAAATGGGCTCCCTCTGGCTGGAGGCTGGAGGCTGGAGGCTGGAGGCTGGAGGCTGGAGGCTAATTTTTAGAGTCCCTGGTGTCAAAACAGCAGAGTCGTCACAGCTTCTTGCTGATTCACACAGAAGAGGAGGGAATTTCCTAGGATGGAGGTCTTGAGGCAGGACACTGTTCTCTAACTTTTGCTTCTCTTAAGACTAAGAGGCCAGCAACCACCGATGTAGGCAGAAGTCAAGCTTTCCCAAGCTTCTGTGTAGTGAATGGGACATGGCTTGCCTGCAGTTAACTCACATAAGCTCAGTCTAGAAAACCTTCCAAGATTTGTGTCTGGAAAGCAAGCTTTGGAACGAGGAGCAGTGGACCCAAATGCAAAGTCAGCCTTTCCAGACCACAGGCCCCTAGTGAGCAGCTTCAAACCTGTCTCAGCTGCCTCAGGTAGGATGCAGAAGGACGCTTGAATCTGCTTCTCGAGAGCAATCTTCCCTTGTTCAGACTTCAAGACTCTAACGTGGAGCTACTATCCTACATTGGTACATTGTCTACAGGCTCCAGAATGTGACAGACTGAGACTTCACTTACTGTTGGACAACAGCAGAGTCTCCACGAGCCAACAGGAGGTGGGAAGGCCGCTGACCTTGCTTGGATCAGCTCTGTGCTGTCCTCTGCACACATCTTTCCCCAACACCAACCCTCTAAAAATGGTCAGAGCATCTAGGTGAAACGACAATGCTCAGGGATGAAAAAAACAAAACAAAACAAAACAAAAACAAAAACAACAACAACAACAATAAAAACCAGCCAGGCAAGAGAGTCACTGCAGGTTTGAGGCCAGCCTGTGCAGAAATCAGAAACCCACCCCTCTAGCAACACAACAAAACCTAATCCAATCCAAATCCCACAGTAGCACTTTTGAGACCCAGCTATCACTGAAGACACTACCCTGAACAGTACTGCTCTTGTGTTTCATTACTATTCACTGCTTCCTGTGTGCCTGCGAGCCAATCAAGTGTTAGGGAGTACCCATCTCCAAGTACACTAGATCATCAGGCTGCCTGGCGTTCTTCACAATCTGCTTTAACCCCTTAGAAACTAGTAACTTCTGACTTTACTCTTTCTTGTTCTCAGTCATTTTCCATTAGAGGTCAAGATAGCAGCTTGTTTGCATGATGATGTAACAGCTTCAGGTTCTGCCAGAATAAGCAACTAGGAGGAAACACTGTGAAGTGCAGTATAGAGCTTGACTTTGTATCCTGTGTTAGCACAGCCTGTGAGCACTCCACAAGCAGTTGGGAGTCTGATAAAATGACAGGTACAGGGACATTTCTTCAGGCTATCACCACTGTTCTAACCACAAAGTGAAGCTGGGTCAGGTCCACACAAGCCAGTTAGCCAAACTACAAAGAATTTCCTAACAGACATGGGTTTTACATAAGCTCCTGGAAACTCAGTATCAATAGAACAGGGCAAAACTATCTTGTAGCATTTACCCCTGTAAGATTATGTTCATGAAGAAGCTCTATTTTCTGACATAAACAGAAATTACATAAAACCAGCACAGGTCAAAAGAAAAGCAGAATCCCTACAAAATACCAAGTTTATTAACAACAAAACCCTGGTCAAACACTAAAAGTGATGAATGCTTTTGCTGGAACAAAGGATCTGAGGAGAGCCATGAAAAGCCTATGCCTGTGCTTCAGCCTGTCTGATACAGCTTGGCAGCTGCTGTGGCTATCACCCAGCAGTCTGTGTGGAATCCTGCTTGCTACTTCTCTGGGGTCAAATGACAGCTTCACTTAAGAAGCTTGCAAAAACACAGGCTCTGGTTACTTGCAATTCTGGGGTAGCCCGCTTTAGGTCTGAGATAGGCAATATAGAGCAAAGTGTGGCCACTCTGTCCCCGTGGGAGAGGAGAGATTGACTCTGTAAGAAAAACACATGACACCATCACTTGCTAAACCATACACCGAACTTGACAGTTTCTAGGCAGGGGCTGACCAGATAGGAAAAAACATTTTGTTTTTGTTAATGGTATGTAAATTCACAGAAGCTTCTATGATACTGCTATACCTTTAAGAATATGTAAGAAGCTGGAAGGGGACACAGGGACTGGGAAGCCAGGTTTTGCATTTGGTAGTCATGTGTGCTTTCATAAAATATAGTTACACAGTGAGCTCTTATAATCCCAGTACTGCAAAGACAGGAAGGTCCAATCTAGTCAAACCTGTAAGCTCCAGTCCCATGTCACCACCTCTCTTAGGTGTTCTTTAGGATGACACCTGAGTTTGCCCTCCAGCCTCCATACAAATGTACACACATTTACACGCAACTGAATGCACACATGTGCATATATGGTGGGACTAATCATGCTATGGTGGCCATGGTGGTACCCCCTCTTTTCTGAGACAGGGTCTCACTATGTAACTCTGGCTGTCCTGGAGCTTGCTATGTGGACCAGGTTGGCTCCAAAGTCTGAGATTCTCCTGCCTCTACCTCCTGAGCCCTGGGATTAAAGCCATGAGGCACCACCCCCAGCTTGTGGTGGCCATTTTTAATTACTAAATCTTCTCAAGGTACTTTCCATTTTTATCACATACAGATCACAATGCAGAGACCTAGTACTGGCCTTTCTTCTGCTACACTGTATTATTGTTTTTGACCAGTTTCTCACATGTAGCTCTGGCTGGCCTAAAATTTACTACTTAGTCCAGGGTGGCTTCAAACTTCTGATGTTTCTGCCTTTGCCCCCTGAGGGCTGAGATTACAAGCATGTGCATTATACCATACATTCCATACACTACGTTTTAATTTTCAAATTCTGCTTCCTCTGGCTTTCTTAGACCTCACTATACAAATCAGGTTGGCCTTGAACTCACAGAAATCTACCTGCCTCTGCCTCTTGAGTACTGGGATTAAAGGTACACACCACTATGCCTATCTTTATTCCCCCCCCCCCCATCAGTTACCTTTCCTCCTCATTTTCTTCATTCTTTCAAATCCTTGAGATTGGAGTGCTTAGCTACAGTCATTCCTTAGTTACAAAACCAGAAACTGGGACCAAGAGGTGGCTCAGCAGGTAAGAGCTCCTGCAGTTCTTCCAGAGGGCCTGAGCTCACTTCCCAGAACCCATGCCAAGCACCTTAAAACTGGGCTGTAACTTCTTCAAAGGATCCAATGTTTCTGGTTGTAGAGGGCACTTGTACGCATGTGAGCACATTCCTATACGTGAACATATACCTATACACAATCAAACCAGGAACTGGATGTTCACATGCTAAAGCAGTAGCCAGTTAATATAATTATGTTCAGTAGAAAAAACTGGGCCAGAACTTCTGGCTAGTGTAAAAAGTCCCAGTGCTGGGGCCCTCTAGACTGGTGCAAGTGTGAACCTGGGAGTGGAGCCCTTCATTCACTCTAGTGGAATGCTGCCACATGATGCCATTGTGTCCTACCTTTAAGGCTTCTAACAGAATTCTGGCTTTTTTACTAAAAATATTGATTCACAAAAAAAAAAAAAAATATGTTCCAACTGGAACATCTGTGGGTCTGGGTACAATCTGTAACTCAGAACTTTTATCCAGGGACAAAGAGGTGCAGACAGGCCGGGCGGTGGTGGCGCACGACTTTAATCCCAGCACTTGGGAGGCAGAGGCAGGCGGATTTCTAAGTTCAAGGCCAGCCTGGTCTACAGAGTGAGTTCCAGGATAGCCAGGACTACACAGAGAAACCCTGTCTCGAAAAAAAAACAAACAAAAAAAAACACCCAAAAAAAAAAAAACAAAACAAAACAAAAACAAAAAAAAAAAAACAAAAAAAAAAAAAAAAAAAAAAACCAAAAAAAAAAAGAGGTGCAGACAGATCCATCCAGAATTTCTATGCAGCAAGTGATACTAGAGGGTGCAGTGCTCTGGACAGCTTGTGTTGGGTAGGGACAGGCAAATGCACATAGAAGGGACGCTCCTCCTGCCCCAGCTGCTGAATCTTATAATCAGAGCCCAGGAGCTGTTCAATGCCCAGGCTTGACCCTTAACCATGCATGGCCTCCCTGGGCTCTCTCTTGTCATCCTGTCACCTAGACTTCACCTGGTCTGGCTCCCTTACTGGCCTGTAGGCCCCACATAGGCTAAATGACAACCATTTTATTCAATGGGCATGTCACTGCTCAGCAGCCCTCTGGCACAGTCAGACTTCGTATCTCTGCTCTCAAACCTTCTTTTCCCTCATGGCAAGTGTTGGTGCCCTTAAGCCCTTGGCCACTAAGATGGCCTGGCTGGGTACTTGTCCTTTATCTCATCTACAGGTGGAATGTGGGTTACTTACCTGATAAACAGAGGAGCCTTTCCATTACAGCTGTGCTTTCTACATGGCCCTTTTTTATTAGCTTTTAAGTATGTCCAGTTCTGCTACTTGAAGCATTCTCTTTGTGGGGCTAGAAATTGAACCCCAGGGCCTTCAGCATGCTAACAAAGTGCTTGCTCACCAAGCTGTAGCTCAGTGCACTTAACCTTTCTAGCCTCTAAGTAATTTTTTGTTGACTATAATTAGTCAGTTACTTTCCCACAGTGGTCTCCTCAGCGAACTCTCTGCTGAGATCTCAACTTTCATGCACATCCCCTACCACCAGAATCGTGTGCCCCAACTCTGCTGAGCCACTTGTTTGCTTGCCTAGGCACTGCTCCTTTTAAGTGCCCCCTCCTTGACTCTGCAGCTATTCCCCCAGACTGTCATCACAGGCTTCCCTGTGCAGATGTTTTTGAGTCAGAATGACCAGTTTAAAGCCTAAACTTTCAAACTCTGCTCAGAACTGTTTCATGGTTCATGGGGCCTCTAGACACTGTCCAGATGCCTACAGAGGCCTCGTCTGCCCTGGGCCTCTCTGCAGGTTGCTCATCGCTGGAAGACCTTCTTTATGATGTCCAACTATTCAAGAATCCCTACCTGCTCTTCCCATTTGTCCCCTGCATCCATCATGGAATGGGAACAGAGGAGACCAAGGGCTTGTAACTGTTTCTGGTAAAGGTATGGAGCATGGCTGCTGCTGACTGTTCACTCAGCTTTTGTTCACAAGTCTGATTGGCCAGGATAGTGTTTTGAGCCAACATCTTTATATTTGTTTAAAAAAAAAAATTACAATTTCTTATTTTTGAGAAGCTAGGACTAGTGGAAGTCAGAGAAGAACTGGTAGGCGTTGGTTCTCCCCCTCCACTATGTAGGCCCCAGGCACCAAATGCGTGCCAAGGCTTGGAGACGTGCATCTTTATGCATCTGTTGAGCCATCTCGAGGCCACAGAAGCCAATTTACATGTGGCAGTCAACCAGCACTCAGCACCTACTCTAACAGCCTCTGAGCCTCTACCAAGGCCACTAGTGGAAGTAACACTCTCTTGTACACTGGGCTCAGGATGACTATGAAGAAGCCTTAAGGTGTCTAGGTGGGAAGACTTCCTCCTCTTGCCTTTTATGGTACATTTAAACTCAGAAGAATCCTGGGGAGCTGGGTCAGCAGGTAAAGTGGCTGCCATACAAATGAGATGACTATCCTTTAGGCTTTCCTGCAATCCCAGTGCTCAGGAGCTGCAGGAGGGACCCATGGAACCAGCTATCTAGGTGGATTACCTGAATCTCAGTACACAAGGTGGAACGCGACTAAAGACACCTGATATCAACCTCTGACTTCTACAAGTAGTAACATAAGTTAGTGTACACCTGCTCACTCTCATGTCCACATACATGTGAACATGCATAGACAAATAAGGACACTACACATATACCCCCAAAACTCTTTAAAAAAAAACTACCCCCCAAAACCACAAAACAGGAAGAAAATGCTAAAACTGTGAGCAGGGATGGCTCTACCCCTGGGACTCCGTGACACACATGGAGGAGCAGCCCTCAGGACGGGGCAGCTTTACCAGGAAGCAACCAGACTTTAAACCTGATCCTAGAGGCACATGTGAGAGTCTCAGAGTGCAGCTCTGTGATAAGGGCTGCAGCCTCCGCTCAATGCAAAACATGGCACACATTTACAGCAGGGACATCAGCTCTGGCACAGCATCCCCAAGCTCAGTGCTTCCCAAACCCACCAGAAAGCATAACTGCAGGAAACTGCCATCATGTAAGGAGAGCTCCTGCCAATGGGCACACAGACAGTGAACTCAGTCACTGCTCAAGTTCTGCACTACCGCCTTAAGCATAGAGTTCTAAGTGCTACTACACAGACAAGGCTGGTTCGGGGGCTGACTGTCTAAGGAAGAGCAGGAGGCCAGGAAGTCAATCTGCAGGGCAAGTTCTCTCGAAGCTTCTTCTAGTTCCTCACTTGTATCTGATTTCAGAATACAGCTATGCTGTGAACTGCACAGTATTTCCTTGAACACACGAGTGCTGTCATTGGCGAGTACAGTTCTCAAGAATCAGGCTTACTTTGTGCTTGGAGCACAGCACTTTGCATCAACATTCCAGTTAGAAAGAAGCCTAGGGCTCCTGCTGCTTCTGCAGAGTTCACCTGCATCCCCCGTATCACTCATGCTTTACCACAGGCTACTGTCCCCACAGTGATGTAAGCTCCCGGGGCTCCAGCCAGGTTATCCCAGCATCACCATCTCTACTTTTACAGAGCACAAACTCCAAACATAAGTCTTAATCTGATTTTGCATTTTGACTTGCAACTGAAATAAAAATACCACTTGTATAATGACTCTCATGTTTTACAAACATTGTTCCATTTTCAGGGTGGAACTTTAAAACTACCAGTCAAACAGCTTTGCTGCAGATTCATCAGATTCTCTGGGACCGATAGCCTATCTCATCAAAGGAAAGCCATGGCTGAGAACCACTTGTTTTATCTAGTAATGACGACATCTTGCAAAAGAACACAAAATAACATGAGGGGTCCCAGGCTTCCCTGAAGAGGGCTCTGCTTCTTTCCTCATCAGTACTGGGCACGTCATGCAAAGGCTGGATGGATTATGGTATGGGGCAGACCCAGACTACATGCATGTACAGGGCAGAAGAATGAGCTTGCTTGTACTTGACTGGGTGGGGACTATGATTAAGTAAAGCTTCATCAACTGGGCAAAGGCCATGGAAATGCACAGAGCCACTAACAAGTGATTTAGGCAGACAGGAAAGACTATATCCACATGGCAGACGGGCTTCAGAGTTGCTCCTATAAAGGAATGTCAATTTCCCCATGGTTCCATAACTGACAAGGAACCCAGAAAAGCCGAGTACAACACAGTAAAAGTTAAGTTCAAAACAAAATTCAACTTAGCCTGTCACTGGAAGCTGATGAAAAGGACCGCATGGCACTGAGTGCACCACCCAGCACTTCCTTTCCCTGGAAAACTACTACAAGAATTTGCTGTTTCCTCCCTACACTACTTAAGTCATTTGCTAGGAGAACATCAGTCCAAGAATTCACACAGACACGGAGCACACACCAGTGGTGTGACCAGAGGGCCCACAGCATACCTGGCCCGAGCAGTGGTGACCGATTCAGCTGAGTGCCAGCCTGGTGTGAAGGCGGCGTCTCGGCCCGGTGTGTGGTGCTGCTCGAGGTGGGGGTGGTGGGGGTGGCAGGGGCTGTGGCACTGCTCTGGATGACTGGGTTGTTCCTGTCCCACATGCTTACAGTTTTATTGTTGTAGGTGCTTGGGTCCCCCCAAGCTGAGGTACCATCATCAATCTCCATTTTGCGTCGGATGGAGGGTGGGGAAGGCTCCTCCCAGCCAGTCGCCTCACTGCTGTCCTTCTGCTTGACTGGCAGTGGCCCCCCAATCCACCCTGTCCCTGTCTGCTTAACAGAAGCAGCTCCTCCCCAGTTGCTCACACTGTTGTCTTGGGGCTTGTGAGCCCAGTTCTGCTGGGGACCAGGCTTGAGAGACTCCCCCCAGTTTGTACCTGGATTCACCTTAGCATTTGTGCCACTGCCCCAGCCACTGGTCCCACATCTTGTGGCATCATTCCAACCAGACCCTGACCTATTCCCATCAGCATCCCATCCAGATCCATTTTTCTTTCCATCCCCTAGATGTCCAAGGACAGATGAAGAGTCTGCCCAGTCTCCTGCTCCTGCGCTCCAGGCTGGGTTTGCTCTTTGTCCATCTCCCCAGTTTTGGGATTTGGGTTTCTGAGGCTCACCCCAGGTGGGTGATTTGTCCTCCTGGTTTACAGTCCCACTCCAAGCATGGCCACTCTTGGTGGCAGCAGCATTGTTAACAGCAGTAGAGCTTATTGAGTCCCCCCAAACTCCTGGGCCACTTGGCGCTTTGTTGCTGTCTCCCCAGCCTGTGTTTGCTGGCACGGTGGCAGGTGGCGAGCTGACCCACCCCGATACTGAAGAGGTATTTGTACTGTTCATGATGGACCCATCAGTCTTCCCCCCTGAGTTTGAAGGCTGAGTAGCTACACTACCCCAGGCCTCTGTCCCATTGTCATTTTTCCTTTCAGACCTAGGGGACTCTTCAAATTCCCAGGCAGTGTTTTGCTTTACAGGAGTCTGTCCCCAACCACTATTGGACAGAACTCTTGGGTCAAGATCGTTCCTTGGCAACTGGATGTGCCCTTGGTCTAGAACCCCTTTGTCTCGCCTCCGGCCCTCTCCTCCTTCCCTCCCAGTGCCTCCTTCATTGTGATTGCCGGACCCATCACTGCTTCCTTCACTTGCTGTAGTTCCAGAAGATGTGGCTTTGGCCCACGAGTTCATGTGTTCACTGCCAGGCTGCAGAGCAGGGGTCTGGCTGGCAGCACTGGCACTGTCCCACCCTGTTGATCCTTTCCCACTGATGTCACTACTGGAATGCTGGTTTGGTGGCTTCCCCCACTCCCCATTCACACCATTAGAAGAACTTCGGCTGGGGTGGCCCCAAGCTCCTGAATGGATATTACCAATGCCATTGTTGCCACTGCCCCTGCCCCAGGCAAGGATGCCAGGCCCTGCAGGAGGCCCTGAGTCCCAGGCGTTCCCTCCATTCCCTTCCTTCTGCACAGCACTGTTGGATCCATTCTGCTTAGCACTTAATGCTGAATTCACAGTGTCTCCATTCCCCTGACTGAACCCACAATTGGTACTTCCTGTGGCAGGGTTACCAGGGGACAGTCCCCACACAGAACTGCCCATTCCTTCCCCACCACTCCCACTGCCTTGAGAGACTGATGATCCATTAGCACCAGGTAGGCCTTGCAGGTGGGGTGGGATGATGGCCCCCATACCAACAGCCATGCCCCAGTTTGGCAGTCCATTTGTCTGCATTGCATTGATAGGGTTTGGTGAAGAGTTCATGGGGTTAGTGTTATTTGGTCCATCAGTGTTAAGGTTCTGAGGTTGTACGCTGAAAGACACATTCTGAGAAGTGGATGTCTGTGGTTCTGTGCTCTCTTGGGGCAGTAAGTTTCCCCAGGCACCTAGGGTGCCCACTGGGTTCCCATTCTGGCTGCCCATATTCTGACCTATGGCACTGACTGGACTGCAAATACTGGAAGGGTTGCCTGTTGCCACAGTTCCTTCATGCCCAAGTACAGGCCAGGCAGCTGGGTTGGCATTAGGATTAAGGTTGAGGTTAATGCCCGCATTGGAGTTGGAAGCACCCCAACAATTCTGACTTCTCCCATCTCCAATCATGTTGTCCATTTTCCCATCTCCACCACCAACAGAGCAGTGAGCCAGGCCAGAGCTGGAGCCTGTGGCTACACCCCACACTCTGGCCACGCCCCCGTTCCCATTGGCTCCTCCTGCCCCAAGGGCACTCTGGTTAGAAGGGCTTTGGACGAGTGCACCATTGGTGCCATGGCTGCCGTTTGTCTTCTTCGGGTGGCCTGGGAAGCTGCTCTGGGTGCTCCCTGTGGCCATGCTCCTGTTCTCTGAGCCACAGTTGGAGGCAGAGTCAGTGTCTGTAGGACATTCTGAGGCAGAGTCAGTCTCGGTTACTGGGATGGATGGCCACACCTCCGGGTCAGTCCTGTCTATTATCACTTTATCCCAGCTGCAGTTGGCTTCACTTCTGTAAGAGGGATGCTGTCCCCAGTGGGAATTTTCATAATGATCTGCCAATCCACTGTGACCAAGATCTGGAAAAAGATGAAACAAAACTCAGAATTAGATCCTCTTCCCATTTGCCAACGAATCAACTAAGAAATAGTCTGGGGGGGGGGGGGGGAACTAGGTTTTTCTCTCAAGTTCTCAATTCTAAATGAAAAATGCAGAGCACGCCCCAAAGGGGCTGTGGGCGTGGCTCAGCTGTGGGCATGGCTCAGCGGTAGAACAATTGTCTAGCACACGTAAGGTCCTGAGTTCCAGTCTAGGACTACAAAAAGAAAAAGCCCAAACCAACCAACCAAACAAGCCCCTTAAAATCCGGCAAGTTTCCTTGATGTTACCATGATGATTGCACTAAGTGTGCAGAAGACAGCAACCAACATTCAAAAACCTACCTTGGTGAAATTCCTAGGAATCTAATGGTGTGGGACACACACACCATTTCTTCTAAAGTGAAGGATGAGTTACTGCACTTGGCCCCTCCCACCACCAATAAAGAAGCCCAACATTTAGTGGGCCTGTTTGGATTCTGGAGACAGCACATTGACTCACTTGGGTGTGTTACTCAGGTCTGTAGACCCAGTGACTCGGAAAGCGCTTGCTTTGTGTGGGGTCTGGAACAGAAGGCTCTACAACAGGACTAGGCTGCTGTGCACGCTGCTCTAACACTTGGACCATATGATCCAGCAGATCTGATGGTACCCGAGGTCTCATTGGTAGACAGGGATGTTGCTTGGGCCTTTAGCTGGCCTATAGGTGACTCACAGAAGAGACCTTTGAGATTTTACCCTTAGCTGCAGACAATTATTCTCCCTTTGAAAGACAGCTCTTGGCTTGCTATTGGGTCTTAGTGGAAATTGATCATTTGACAATGGGCCACGAAGTTACCATGCAACTTGAACTGCCCATCATGAGATGGGTGTTATCAGACCCTCCAAGTCATAAACTAGGATGTGTACAGCAGCAATCCATTAACAAATGGATGTGGCATATATGTAATCGGGCCCAAGCAGGTCTTGAAGCCATAAGCCCAAATGCCTACGGGTTCTATTCCTGTTACAATGCCATCTGTTGAGATATAACTGTGTGCTCAGTTGACAAGTGTACCTGGGAAGGATATTCCTCACTGTCAACTTGACCATTATCTGGAATTAACTAAAACCCAAGTGACTGGGCACACCTGTGAGGGATATTTTTTCTGAATTAAACCATGTGAAGACACACTTTTAACCTCGATCTTTTGAGGTGGGAGGATCCACCTTTGGTTTGGGCTACATCCTAGCAGGCAGCTTTTATAATAAGGACATAGAAGCAAGCTTGCTCTCAGCCTACTAATTCTCGATAGCAAGCCTGTGCCTTCACTGGCAGTGGTGCTTACGTCTTCGGGATCCCATTATATACAGAAGGCGAGCTAAGACATCCAGACTCACGGACTGAACAATTACTGGAATCTTGGACATTTGTAGACAGCCACTGCTGGATTAGTTTCTAACAAATTCTACATAATTTTCACTCTATAAGTTCTGTTCCTCTGGATAACCCTGACTAATATACTCTAATTTTTAAATTTTTATCTTTTTATGTACATTTGGTATTAGGCCTACATGTATACCTATGGGAGGGTGTCAGATCCTCTGGAACTGGAGTTACAGGCAGTTGTAAACTGTCTTGTGGGTGCTAGAAATTGAACCTGGGTTCTCTGGAAGAGCAGCCAGTGCTCTTAACCTCTGAGCCTTCACTCTAGCCCTCACTCTCTTAATTTTGATGGAGCTCAGGGAAAGTCAAGGCCACTTGAAGAACGATTACAGTCATCAGAAGAAGCATACTGTGGTCAATATCAAGCTTTGAAAATAGAGAGCTTTGTTGCCTGACGTAAAACTAACATAGCTGGGGGAAATACACGCAACAAAACTCTACATTTTCAAAGGTTTATATTGACCACAGCATGTTCCTTAGCTTAGTGAGTCTCACAAATAAGCCTGGTCCATTGTGTACATAGACAAGAGAAGGTGAGGGAAGTGGGGTCACTAGCTGAAGTCTGGGACCCCTAAGTAGTGAGGAACCAAAACACATGCTTCAAAACAAGACTCTCTTGCTAGTGACCACATATCAACACAACTCCCCTAAATAAGGAAAGATAAACGAGGCTCTAGTGTAATGCTAAACAAATTCTTTTCTCCTGTTTAAATGCTTACATGTTCTATAAACAGGAGTCTCTATAAAAATCTAAGCACCATAACTGTCTTAAGTGATTAAATCAAAAAGGATTAAATCACAGCAGGAAGGGAAAAGCTTTCCTCTTGATTTTTAATACCCACCTGTTACCTTAGGAGGATACAATCTTCTAGGCAGAGCAGTTAACACAGGCCTCCCAAGAGCTACAGTAAGCCAACTCCTAATTAGGCACTGACCTGGTCCGACAGGAAAGTTAGGACTGTGTGCTGAATGCTTTATTAGCACACACAGCAAAGGTGCTTGCTCTTCATCACCACAGGTCTTTTAACTGAATGTCAAAGTAATAAACCACAAACTGGAGAAAGCAGTCCCTGGTGGTTTCAATAGCTGACTATGTGTGTTCCTTAATATTTACTGAGAGGACAGACTCCTTGTCCCTGGTTTTTGGGGACAGGGTAAATAGCATAGCTGTCTTTAGCTCCTGAGACCCCCCCCCTCTCTCACATGTAAAATTTTACTTCATCTAAAAATCTAAGGGAGAAAGTATGTTGTGTTCTAAGTTCCACCGATGGAGGGGCGGAATCTCTCCCATCTCACCTGTCAGCTGCTACAAGCAGGCAACCAGCAATGTGGAACACAGAAAAAATTTGCTGTAACCAATAATGTGTCTAAAAGAATAATCTGTAGTGTTTCTGTACAAGAGACAATGTCTCAAGGTTGAGACTATGAGAGACGATGAGGAAATGATGTAGGAGGGTGTGTGCCTCATGAAACCGCTGGCAGCAGGGTAGGCAATGCCGTGGACATGGCTTTGCTTACTGCAGCACTGCAGCCAAGAGCTGCCCACACACATGCACTGGCTGGGGAGAAGCAGCTCTTCTGTCCAGGCTCAGGGTCTGTCTCTCTCCTGCTTTAGCAATGAGGAAACACCTGCAGATGGTACAGTCCACCTCCAGGAGCTGCAGCCCCTTGGAGTGTGGCCCTTGGCATCCCGGGTCTGACTGTAACATGTGAGTCAACTCTGGTACAGCTGCCAGTTACTCCCAGCCAGCCTGGAGCAGACCTGGGGACACTGTGGGCAGTGCCTACCCATCCCATTCCAGCAGGAGTGGAAGCAGCCATGGGCAGGGCCTTTAAGCTTTGATGAGCTAATCACAGCTGATACTAAATTCTCTCAATTCTCAAAAACATTTTATTTCAGGACCCAGTGACAATTCATACTACAGCCACCTCTTCCCTACCCCTTTCAATTTTTTGAAACCTAGCCAAAATAATAATGGTATGTTGCCTACTGGCTGAATGTAAAAAACTGGTGTTTCCCCTTTATTTGCACTCCTCCGTGCCTTCCTTTACACAAGCCCTCAACACCTGCAGAGCAGCAACGTAGTACTCTATGTAAGGTCCATACGTAAACTGGCATGAGTCCAACTTCTTAATTATTTTCCTGTCTCAATCAAAAGGGTATAAGAAGCACATACTAGTCAGAGCTTCTGTTTATAAATGTATAAAGTAGACATGAGTAAAATACATTTAGGCAGAAGGAAAAACATGTTAAAAAAATTTTTTTAAAGAAAAAAAGTTCTAGTTGGATGATGCTGGCCCACACCTTTAATCCCAGCACTCGGGGACAGAGGCAGGGGGATCTCTGTGAGGCCAGCCTAGTCTACAGAGTGAGTTCCACGACAGCCAGGGCTACACAGAGAAACCCTGTTAGAAAGGAAAGAAAGAAAAGAGAAAAGAGAGGAGAGGAGAAGAAAGAAAAGAAAAGGAAGGAAGGGAGAAAAAAGAGAAGTCAAGAGCTTCAAGCTGGAGTTTCCCTGAATCCTTGCAAAGCCAGGGTCTGTAGAGATGACAACGCGACAAAGAATGCTTCTTCAGAAATGAGCACTGTGTGAGCTCCTCTGTGTACACACAGATATATCCCTATGACCAGGGCAGGGTACGTTTTCCTCCAATTGGTTAAACAAACTCTTCTCCCAATCAACTTCATGTTGGGCTTTTGTTTGTTTGTTTGTTTTGTTTTTCGAGACAGGGTTTCTCTGTGTAGCCCTGGCTGTCCTGGAACTCACTCTGTAGACCAGGCTGGCCTCGAACTCAGAAATCCACCTGCCTCTGCCTCCCAAGTGCTGGGATTAAAGGCGTGCACCACCACCGCCCAGCTCCTGTTGGGCTCTTCTGTGAGAAAGCCAAGGTCTCCCTCACCAGCAGCAGCCTATACAATGAGCATCTGGACTGTGGCTGGAAAGACCCTTCCATCTCTGCCCACCTAGGAAGGAGCAGAGGCCTTCACATAGCCCACCCTGTCCAGGTAAGTGCTTGTGGCCCATGTCTTCTGTTTAGTAAGCCTACCTTTTCTATACCTATGGCTCTGGCTTAGGCTGCCAGAAGATCTCCCCTCAGTCTTTTCCTGGGCCTTTCTAGGCTCCTGTCACTTGTCATTGGGTACATTTATTTGAGAGCCCAGTTTCCATGAAGGAAGTTACCCACAAAGTTAGATGTAAACTGCAGGCATAGAATTAACTAGTATAAGCTTGATGCTTGAAAATAGAACATTGAGGGCTGGAGAGATGGCTCAGCAGTTAAAGAGCACTGACTGCTCTTCTAGATGTCCCTAGTTCACTTCCCAACAACCACATGGTGGCTCACAACCATCTGCAAGGGGGTCTGATGCCGTCTTCTGCTGTGTCTGAACAGAGCAATGGTGCACTCACATACGTAAAATAAAAGAAAATAGAGCTTTCAATTGGTAGACCATTATAAACGTCTGTTTCTGCTTTAAACCTGACTACATTTCATTGCCATCTCATGTAACTGAACATTATGAATATCCAGGGATGATGATAATAATTATTATTACTTTTGAGACTGGGTTCTACTACTAAGCCCTGACTGAAGCTTGTTATATAAAGCAGGCTGGTCTTGAACTCATAGAGATCCACCTGCCTCTAACTCTAACATGGTGCTGGGATTAACAGCATGCACTGCCATTCCTGGCCAGAACTTATTTTTGCACACAAGTATCAGAAATCTTGGTCATCCCACAACAATGGCTATGTTGACATCAGTAAGTTTCATGTGACAAAATACCATCTATACTGAATCAACACAGAGGGGTTGGACAGAACCTGGGGTCTGTTCTCCAGAGACCCATGGCCTAGCAGACATGTAACTGGTTCTCAGCCATGGGCTTCCCTGGCCTGGGCATGTGGTCAATGGAAGAGTTCACTTAGTACACACAAGGTCAGGGGTTCTATTCCCAAAAATGAAAACAGCAAAGCAAGCAAATAAAAACAACAGAGACACACAGCATCATGAAACAAATGACAGAGGTCATGACTGCTTCCAAGAGGCCATGAACGAATCCCTTTGTCTCTGACACACATCCGCTTGCCTGTCAGTTCTAGTGCTGTGGGAGAGAGGACATCCACTGAGCAGGAGCCTGCAGGAAGTGGACATTCCCCCACTCCCTGCTGCTAGCTTCAGGTATTTCCTGAGAGTCTGCAGGCAACCGGTGAGCCTGTGGTGGTTTCTGAGTCTGGAAAGGACTGAAGAATTAGTACTTAGCATTTAGATCTACAAATGGTAAAAGAGCACCCAATAAATACTATGACTTGTTGGCCTAACAGGGAACAAGATGTTAGACAGCAGAAGGAAAAGAAAAGGAATTAAGTTTTGATGCAAGCAGAAAACTTATGATCCCTGTGAAATACACTGAAATGTGCTAAAAGAATCACACCTGGGTTTGGTTTTAGTAAAGCATTTGTAACACGAAAAGGAGAAGCTCCTCCATAGTCAGCTCTGGGAGGACAGCAGAAAGCCGACATCACAGAACACAGCATACAAGTCACAGGTTGAACACATGACTGCATGGCACGGCAGACTGGAGTCCACAGCAGGAGAGGTAAACAGTGCCTCACTAGCGCTACACAGGTGGCCTTTTCCTTTTGGTGAACGCCTCTTACAAGCAAGGTGAGGCAATATGAGAAGGAAAACCCTTTTTTTACCTGATAGAAGCCCAAGTGCCAGGACTGTAAGTGACTTGGCTCAGGTCACATGGAAGGTAGGGTCTGGAAGGACAATCTAGCCTGGTTCTGTCACAGCTGCTCACTTAGACATCTGTGGTGTTTCTACAACACTGTGTCATTCCAGCAGTGGCTACCATGGACAACTCAACCTCTGTGGAATAGTATTTGAGTGGGAAAGGAAAGGGAAGGAATTCTGGAGTGCAGTCCTCTCCTTTAGATGACTGCAGACCCAGTAGACTTCCACTCCACCAGGCCAGTCATCCACGGCAAGCTCTCACACTCCCCAGGCTTTCAACTCAGCTGAGAGCTGAGACTCTAATAGACTCAGCAAACCGACGCATTGCTGCTTCAAGAGGAGTGATGGGGGCAGGCACAGGAATCTCTGAATACAGGCAGTGGAGGGCAGCCTTCACATGGACTTCTAGGAAAAACCAAGCACTGTCACTGCTGAGGCCACACAGACAACACATGTTGATCAGACATAGCTGTGGTGGCAGGAGAACTGTTTGTACATTAGGGATATAGCGGGTATCTGAGGGGACTGCTGGGTCAGCAAGGTGAGAAGAACATCTGGCCGGCAGCACTGCCAGACACTGGTGGGAGAAGAGAGACAGTGGAAAATGAAGCTGTCTGGGAGTCGAGAGCCAATTTCCCACTTATACTCATTATACAGACTGATTTAATTCTCAGACTTTTTTTAATCCATCAAGAGTTATATTCTACACAATGTGTGTGTGTTTTATAGTGATCATGCAACTATATAGATATGTTTCCTGCCCAGTCTGTGTGTATGTGTGAACACACACA
Organism: Arvicanthis niloticus; assembly: GCF_011762505.2. Taxonomy (NCBI): domain Eukaryota; kingdom Metazoa; phylum Chordata; class Mammalia; order Rodentia; family Muridae; genus Arvicanthis; species Arvicanthis niloticus. The sequence continues at coordinate 4,745,600 of NC_047663.1, forward strand.
CACACACACACACAAAATTTTTTCCCACGACAAGGTCCCACTACGGTGCACAGGCTAGCTTCAAACTCTAGGTAGGACACAAAAGATCCTCTCACCTCAGCCTGAGTAGTGGAGACCATAGGCACATGGAAACAAAGCCTCAGAATTGAGGGAGCAGTGCAACAGCCAAGCACCTGTCTAGCAATTACAAGGCCCTGGTCCTATCCCTAATATCAGACAAGTCCCATTCTTCACGGTTCTTACCTGGTTGGAGTTTGCTGGGATGTTGTTGGGCCCCAGCTCCAGGGAGTGGAGGAGGGCTGGCCCCTACAGGTCCAGAAGCCTGAGCTGGGCTCACACTGGTTAGACTCCCTGTGGGCAATGGCTGACCTCTCTTTAACAGCTGCTTCTGTTCTTGCTGGCGAAAGCGTGGCGGCACCTCCCGAGGCAGGTAACGGGATGCAGCTGGCTGCTGGCCACAGGCGGATGCACGTTTGCCATTGCTGCCGCTAGAAATAGTGCTGGTGGAAGTACTGGGACTGGTACCGGCAGGTTGGGGCTGGCTTGAACAGGTCTTAGTAAGTTCTGGCACTGAAAAGACCCAAAAGGAAAAATGACCCAAAGCTTCAGTAACACCTTAAAATTCAAATAAAACATACACAGTACCTGAGGAGGCATTGCTTGTTTCACTCATGTGTACATCGACCCCTGAGTGGGTGTAGGCATGGCCTACTATGACTTCTAGAGAAACAACAGTCCTCTGCACACTGGGTCATGGCACCCACACGTGAGCATCTCTGGAGAGCTTACCTGCAACACTGCTGTGCTTCACAGACGTGTGGACAAGGATGCAGGCAGCCTGCTCTACAAACACTAACAAGTGTGCCAGTGCACAGATCTTCTGATCTGACCCTTCATACTCAGACCTACCTTCATCCTGAGTGTGTGCCATTATCCAAGATAGAGAGGGAAAGTTTCTACTTACTTAATTTGTAAATGTCTTTCCTTTTATGGCTGAATAAAAGCTTTATACAAATGAGTTAAATAATTCCAGGTATTTTATTTTACGTGTTGGAGTGTTTTGCCTGCATGTGCATACCTGGTACCCATGGGGGTCAGAGAGTATCAGATCCCCTGGAACTAGAGTTACAGATGGTTGTATGCTGCTATGTGGGGGTTGGTAATGGAACCTGGGTCCTTTGGAAGAACAGCCAGTGTGGTTGGCTGTTGAGATATCTCTCCAGCCATTCCAGGTATCTCTCTTAGGCACAAGTAAACCCTCTGAGTTACAACTATTGTAAGACAACACTAAGGTCTATAAGCTATTTCTCCTTTCCTTTTATTAGCAAATCCAATTAGCCCAGTGTTGGTCTTCTAGCATGGACTCTATTGTGTACTAGGTAACCATTACATTGTCCGTACTCTCGGGGCCTTTCTCTATCTTCCTATCACCTGTGTCTATCAAGAAAGCCACCGAATCCTCGCTCTACAGTGACTCTAAGACTTGCAGGTGCCCTTTCTAGAGCAAGGTCCTGATGATCCATCCAAAGGCCTTTCACTTCCAAGTCTCTACTGTGTTACCACCACACCTTAGCCTCTCATTCCCAGAAGATAAATTTGACTTTACTCTGCAGAAAAAATAAAAGCAATTAGGCAAAACCTTCCCAAGTTTCTGCCACTACAGAAATGCAATCAGCACACAATTCTCAGTGCTACACGTCTATTACCGCTCATCTAAGAGTAACACTGTAGTCTCACAGTGTGACACATTTCCCAAATGCTGACATCACACAGAGGCACTGTTTTTGTTTGTGTGTTTTGCTTTCTTCTTTCCTAGTGGCATATGTATACCTGGCAGGTCTCAGGGAAAAAAGAAAGATGGATGGTGTCTTCTTGGGCCGTGATTTTCTACCCATGACTCTCCAGAGCAGACATGAAGACCTAAAGATTGGGTCTTATATTAACTTGTTTTATAGATGTTCACATCTTTTCTTGCTTTAATATGGCAGATACCATTCTTTTAAGAGAAAAGACTAAGATAGTCACTCATGTTGCCATGGAGGGTGGAAAAATGTACCCTTCTTCAACAGCCTTGGATAACCACCCCGGCCCTGTTCTCCCAGCCTCTTTCAGTGTAAGATGCCTCTTCCTGCTCCTCACTTCCCAGCCCTCCCTGTCCTCCTCTTCTGTTTGTGGTGTCTGTTTGCCTATACAGGCACACTTTATAGTGCGAGGCGGTGCCGACTTCCTGGCACTTAACTCCAATGCCACAGTCTGACTCTGACTTCTGCCCTGTGGTCACCACTGAGGATCACGCTTGCCTTCATATTGCCCAGGCCACAAAGATGATCAAGACAGTGACAACACAGCCACAGATCAGCACCAGGAGCCAGTCTCGGTCTCTTGGTCTCTTCTACTACACCACTAGTATTTTTACAAAAGATTGAAAGAGACAGGAAGATAGCTCATCATGTAAAGGTACCTGCCACATAAACCAGCAGACCAGAGTTCAATTCCTGGAGGCCAACGTAAAGGTGGAAGGAAAGAACCGATCCCATATGTTGGGAGCCGACTCCGAGCAGAAAGCGGCTATCATCCTTGCAGCCATCTCAAGCCATATACCCTGACAAAAGACTTGTTTTTCAACAGCCCACAACAGCTGAGCACACTCTGATAAACATCTTGTTTATCCCACATAGCTTGTTTTGCTGTTTAGTGACCCCAGCTGCAAGGCACGTGGTAAAGAGTCTTTAGCCTGTGTCCCCCTGCTTGTGCTTATAAATACCCAGGATTTGCCTTTTAGAAAACGAGAGTTGGTCACACACCCTGGCTTGTCTCCATTCTTCAAGTCTCTTTCCCCTCCATCCACACTCTCTCTTGCTAGACCCTGACCCACAGACTGGAGCAGCAGCACGGGTGGGACATAGTGGCCCCCAAGCGAGGGGCAGTGCAGACCTCAACACTTAACACTGCTCTCTGATCTCCACATGTGGCTGTGGAATGCACACCCTCCTGCCCTATGCGCTATCACCTACCTAACTAGACAAAAGCACAAATTCAGAGCTATGTTTGTTGTTGTTGCTAAACCCATTACAGAAAAAGAAACGCACAGTAAGTAAGCCAATGCTGTACGTCAGTCCCTGTAAGCCGCCAACGTCTGAGACATGAACAGAGAATATTCAGTTCCTTGTTCCACGGGGCTTGTCTGGCATATTGGGGAGTCTGATATCCATGAAACCTCCCTTTCCCCTTGATAACTGCTACCAGGAGAGAATAAAGACTGGCAGAAACTCAGAAGAATGCTTCTCACGATTTTAAAGGGCAGGAAGGAGAAAGCAAAGAATGCATGACGGAGACACAACAGTCACCACCCAGCCCTTTACAGGAGAAGCCTGCTGTTTCCTGGCACAGGGACAGAAACTGTGTTATTAGACTACTGGACACACAGGTACCCTAGGAGAAGACTGCAGCCGTGCATCCTCATGTCTCCTGCACATATTATCTCAAAGCACGCAGATGATTTTGAACAAATATGAATGCCACCCCTATTATGTTCTTTGCTGGAAAGATCTTGTTCATCATCACAGAATGAAAAGGGGAGGTGATACTTTTAACAGAGGAAGACACAGGAAACACCATGGTCAGAGGCTTCCCCGCTCCTCTTCGTCCCAGTAGTGAGCTCCATGTACAAGAGAGCCACCACACTCAGCAGGCTGGTCAGGAGCAGTTGCCTATCTCTTACTGCTCTTTGGGTCCTTCACACCAACGGACTCCAAATTTTTGTTCTCAGTCATGCTCTGGACTAATCAAGAGTGGGCACCTACACTCGAACAGCCTCGTCTTTGAAACAAACACAACCCCAGTGCTGCCTCCAGCCCTGAGTCCAGGCTTTATCTCCAGTTGTCAGCTGGGTAGGGCCACTTGGAAGTCACTTCCCTTCCAAATGAAGATATCCAGGAGTGGAGCAACCAGTCCCTGGGGATGAGCCAAGTGTCTCTTTCTGTAGGACAGCAATGAAGCACAACCCAGATTTCTTACCCAACTGAATCAACAACTGGGAAAATAAAACTTGTGAGCACGTGAGGTTACTGAGATGTGCTGCTGTGAGTGTAAACAGAGACAGTACATGTGACCAGACACGGTGGCACGGGCCTGTCATCCCACCACCTGGACAGTGAAGGCAGAATGACTGATAAGGAGTTCAAAGTAATCTCAACTACACAGCAAGTTTACAGCTAGCCCAAACTACATGAGAGCACATCTCAAACAAAACATGAAGCCCAGGCTGGCTTCACATACATGGGCTCAAGTGATCCTCTGCTTCAGCCACCTGTATAGCTAGAGGCATATGCCATATTGTGAGCTAAACGGAATTTCTTCTCCAGTCTATCTCTCCTCCCCCCCCCCTCCTCCCGTGTCGTCTCTCTCCTCTTGTTCTCTCCCTCCTGAGAATCACACCTAGGGCCTCACACATACTAAACATACACACTCTATCACTAAGGTACACGCTTAGCCCTTCTCATTATGTTTCTGTTGGACTGTGGGGAGCCGACAGAAGGCGGCTATCATCCTTGCAGCCATCTTGAGCCATATACCCTGACAAGAGACTTGTCTACAACAGCCTACAACAGCTGAGCACACTCTGATAAACATCTTGTTTTAGATACCCAGGATCTTCCCTTGGGTGTGTGAGACTTAAAGGTGTGGTTTAGAGATAAGACCTAAGGGCATGACTTAAAGGTGTGGCTTAGAAAAGGCAGTGAGAGGCAGACAGAAGAAAGAGTAGGCACTTGAGACTCGAGACAGGCAACTAGGATTAGACACTTGGTACTTGAGACTTGAGGCAGGTAAACTTAGAACTAGAGATTAGACACTTGTACTTGGAAGAGTACTTTAGACTAAGAACTTGAGATTTATTACAGCTGGAACTGGGATTAGGACCTGAGACTTGGTGCTAGGAACTAGGGACTTGGAACTAGGGACTTGGAGAGAAGAAGAGAGACTGAAGAATAAACAGGATTGAATCACACTCTGTTTGGTCTCCATTCTTCGAGTCCATCCTCACTCTCTCTCTTGCTGAACCCCAACCTTCGGACTGGAGCAGCTTGGGGCAGTGCGGGCTCTAACAATTTAGCCCCCAAGGCTTTTGGCAGTGCGGGTTCCAACACTGACAGAGTGGTCCGCAACATTTTGGCCCCCAAGCGTGGGGCAGAGCGGTTCTCAACATTGGACAGTACTTTTCTAGGAAATGGCAGTGTGCTCTCCTTAAGAAGAAAATTTTGAGCAAATTTCTCAGAAATATACTACATTTAAGAATTTGTTTTCTTGGAGCTAGAGAGATAGCCCAGTGGTTAAGAGCACTGGCTATTCTTCGAGAGGATCTTGGTTCAATTTCCAGCACCCACATGGTAGCTCACAACTGCCTGTAACTCGGGTTCTAGGGGATCTGACACCCTCACAGACATATATGCAGTCAAAACACCAATGTACATAAAATTATATATATATATATATATATATATATATATATATATATATACATAGAGAGAGAGAGAGAGAGAGAGTGAGAGACAGACAGACAGACAGACAGATCCAAGCATATAAAAAAATTGTTTTCTTAAAGTTGGAAACTGAAACAGAGTTGAGCATAGCAGTTGTGAGAGGTCACAGGCTGTTTTAGGTGGCAGGTTTTACTTACAACTCTCTACTCCACACTGATGAGGAGTGTGTTGTCTCTCCAATGGAGAAACACAGTTTACTATAATATATCACACTAACAAAGAGCCTGGGGTCCTGGAGAGGAATATGAGCATGCTCAGTTTTGATCTACATGTCTCTTTTCACAGACTGTTTCCAGCTGCTAGAAGTGCTAATGCCTTGGGCCGGTCCTTTGGGACTCAAAGAGAGAAGAGCTGGCTGGACAAGCAAAGCAGTGAGGCAGCGAGCCAACCATGCTGAGCAGGGTGAGCTGCTCTGCCGGCCGGGCCTCTGCACACAAGGTGCTGACAAAGCTTCCGATTTAAGCCAGTATTTTTTGGCTTTCTGCTTTTTTCAGATCTAAATTTTTGATTCTGTTCCTGCCCTAAGACATAGAGTATTGAGACCACTCTGCCATCCTCTTCTTTAGACAAATGCATCTAGGGCCACATTACAAAAGAAACAGCTTTCAGCAAGCTAAAATTCTTAGTTGCACCGCCTATTATGCATTTCATGTTTTCTTATGTGAGAACGACACCTGCTGGCACAAGACAGATACGTTACTTAAGAAAGAGATAATCTCTGAAAACTATATTCTAAGAAGTCATTTCTTTCTTTTCTTTTCTTTTCTTTTTTTTTAGATTTATTTATTTTTAAATACATGAGCACACTGTAGCTGTCAGACACATCAGAAGAGGGCATCAGATCCCATTACAGATGGTTGTGAGCCACCATGTGGTTGCTGGGAATTGAACTCAGGACCTCTGGAAGAGCAGTCACTGCTCTTAACCTCTGAGCCATCTCTCCAGCCCCTAAGAAGTCATTTCTGTTTTCTGCTAAGGACTTCAGTAGCATGGCCCCAACTAGCCCAGTAGCACCAAGTCCTCCACAGACCAGGCTCCAGAAGATCAGATGTCAGCTGGAAAACCTTTCCGACCTTTCAGTCTCAGCATCTCTAAAGAGCCACAGAACAAGAACTGTGCCTCAGGTCCTGGGCCATTCAGCTTTGGTTCTAACCTCTCTGGGCAGAGTATCTTCCAACCAGCCACAGCCAAGACCATGCTCCTAGCCTTCTCTCTGCTGTGTTGTTGGACCTCTGTGTTTTGAGTCTGACTTTCAGCCTTGCTTCCGGTTTCCTGGCATTGCTCTGGCCTCAGAGACAGGATGACACCTACTGCCTACCTGGTCCTTCCTATGCTCTGCTGCTACAGAGTTCTTAACGTAGCGTGCATGGTCAAACTACTGTCACTGCTTAAGACACAAATCCTAGTAACAAATCACCTCTCCGGTGCCTTTCTTTGCCTTATGGTCTTCTGAGGAAGAAGGTGCTCGTTCATTCAACAGCCATATGAATTTATTTATCCAGTTGTTGGCCTGGGGCTGTGTAGGGAGGATGGCAGCTAGGGGCCATCTTTGTGATCTAGTGAGCCAAAGAACTGACGTTTGCAGGTATGTTCTGTACCAGTGCATCGTGCCAGTTACTCTGAAAGGTATTACAATTCAATTAAGTGCTAATGTCAATATAGTGCCCTAGATAACATTGTTAATTGTAAAGTTATTTTAATAGTGGCTACTAGCAATAATAATTTAATTCAAAAGTAGATAAGGTTGAAAGCTGTGTTATATTAAGCTGAGCGAGCAATACAGCATTAATGTCTGCTCGCCTTTTTGAACTCATCTTTGTCAACTTCCACTACGGCAACACACTGGGCAGACAATGCAAAGCACAAAAAAGGATTCACAAGGCTCACGAGTGCTCTCCTGCCCTCCTCCTCACAGTCTATTGCCCTCAAGTATGCACGCTTTGGGACAAGCAGGGTTTCCGCCATCTCAGGAAGGAGCTTGAGTAGACTTGGGTCTTGGGTCTTCTAGGATACAAATGTGCTGAATACAACTTCCACAGGGCTGCATGCATTATCTACAATAAACTAGTAAATTGTGAAGAGCTAAAATCTTGGTCTACTTCCCAGCAAGTGTAGAATGTGCAAACTGCCAGAAGAGGGAGCCCATGTCAAATCACTGAACCAATGAGAGAAGCTGGTGAGAGAAGGAAAGGACCCATTGTAGCAGGCTTACAAAGTTCACCTCTGACGGCCAGTGGTGGTGCACGCCTATAATCCCAGCACTTGGGAGGCAGAGGCAGGCGGATTTCTGAGTTCAAGGCCAGCCTGGTCTACAGAGTGAGTTCCAGGATAGCCAGGACTACACAGAACCCTGTCTCGATAAACAAAACAAAACAAAAACAAAAACAAAAACAAAAACAAAGTTCACCTCTTTCAGGCTAACACCCTGTAGCCATGATCACATACTCTCCTCTGCCAGCTCCTCAGGTGCTACTCCAATCTTCTATTTAGTTCTGGATAATATCCTACCACCCAAGCTTATTCCCTCTGTGGGGGTCTAACTTCTCTCCTGTCTCTTATCCAGGCTTATGAAATTGTGGTCACCTTTCAGATCTCAGTCCAGCACTGTCCACAGATCCCTTTCAGAACTCCAGTTTCCCCTGCCCTCATCCAAGCTAGTCACTGTGCTGCCCAGCAGCCATTGCAGTTACCAAAGAGCGTGGAGTAGATGACTGTGCTCTACATCCATCCTCTGTGAGATAATGACAAAGTGTTTCTCTATCTCTCCTCCTGGAGACTGGGTTTCTCTATGTAGTTTTGGCTGATCGAAGACTCATTATGTGGACCAGGCCTGGCCCTAACTACAGCGATCCATCTGCCTCTACTTCCTGAGCTGGGATTAAATGTTTGTGCCACCATGTCCCACTCTCATTTATTTTTAAAAGCAAATAATCTTCCAGTCCTTAAACGACAGAAATACTTAGTAAAAAGATGACTGTAAATCTTTTCTTTTAATATGTGCAATTTATTGCATTTCAATTGTAATTCAATAAAGCTGCAATAAATCTCACACACACACACACACACACACACACACACACACACACACACACAAAGCTTGCTTGAGCTGGATAAAGTACATGTGACCCTAACTCAGTATCTCCTGAGAAGAGCCAGAACCAAACATCAAAGCACTTGGTTTCATAGATGATCTGACTAAATCTGAGCCTTTTGTAGGAAAACGTATTTACTTCATGAACATGAAATCAATCATCTATGAGTAGTACCATGTGACTGTGGTTAATTCTGCCCTCTACCTCCCAAATCAACCCATGAAAAAGCCTCAGAAAACAAGATGTAAAATTGAGGCTCACAAAGTTCACAGATAAAACTATTATTACTATTCATACCCAAATTAAGGGCAGGGCTCTAAATAAAGCGATTGCTGGTATTTGGACATCAGTTACTGAACAAGGCAGCAGTAACATTCAAGGTAGCACATTTTACAAAAGGATGCTATCTACACCCATCCATTACCCCTGCCATGAGACACTGAGGCTCTCCCTGGGGCAGGAGGCCTGGGTGTTCAGCTGCCCTTCTTTAGTCACTAATGCAAAGATAAGGCACAGGAGAATGTGTCAGGCTGAGTCTGTCTATGAACGGGGTGGCAGGAAGGCTTTTAAATGGCTTAGTGCTGAGGTTTGAGGGGAGGATAAACTGTGGAAAGCAGTGGACGATGTATATTTACATTAATATATAATGAGATATACAGGATGGCTAATAAATAGTAACTGGGAAATAAGAAATTTCTTTTAGAATTGTGTGTGTGTGTGCGCGCGCGCGCGCGCGCGCGCGCATACACATGCGCACATGGACCTTGGACAAGGTCTCCATTCTGTAGCCAAGGCTAACCTTGAACTCATGACTCTTCTTCAGTTTTTGTCTCCCAAATATTTTCAACAAAATGTTTTATTTTGCTTTGCTTGTGTAACAGGAAGGCATTAACGTAGAGTCTCCTATAACAACAGAGATAGTGAAGGCCCAGAGGGAGAGAAATTCTGGTGAAAAACAAGAGTGGACTCGCCATTTGCAAACAGCTCCGGAGAGGAGCAACAGTGTGCCTGCTGTCTACAAAGAGAACAGGGCTCCTGATGGCCGGAAAAAGGATGTTCCACAGCTCATCGACTTTAAAACAAGATCTTTAAAACAAGAAGGAGACTTCCCAAAGCAATCATAGGCCAAGCCTTGAAAAAATACCCAGGTGCTGGACAGATGGCTTGGTGGTTAAAGAGTGCTGGCTGCTTTAACAGAGGACCGGGGTTTGATTCCTGGTACCCACATGGCAGCTCACAATTGTCTACTACAATTCTTGTCCCAGAGGACTGGACATCTCTTTTCTAGCCTCAGTAGATATACATAGAGGCACAATGCCCAAACACATAAAATAAAAATAAATATTTTTAAAAGATTTATTTATTTATTTTATATGAGTGCACTGTCACTGTCTCCAGACACACCAGAAGAGGGCATCAGATCCCCTTACAGATGGTTGTGAGCCACCATGTGGTTGCTGAGAATTGAACTCAGGACGTCTGGAAGAGCAGTCAGTGCTCTTAACCACTGAACCATCTCTCCAGCACTCCCCACCACTGGCCCTCACCCCACAAAATGTTTTTTTTAAAAGATAGCCTGAGACAATCTCTATTTTAATTATGATTTTGAAAGGCAGAATTTCTAGAAAACCCACTTTCAAATGTATAAGGGAGAGACCAGTGTGTTCTCTACCAGACTGGCAGATGGGGAAGATTCCTACGGCCCCTGTAGCAAGTGCTGCTGTCCTTCCTGACACCACTGCCCTGAAGCCCACTGGTGCACCGTGGGGGGGGGGGGCCGCGGCAGGATCCACTGTATGATGTCCCACAAATCCTCCCATGCTTTAGATTCTTTCCTGTCCCCAGTGACAACAGCAGCAACAAGGGGACTCATTAATGCTAGGGCCTAGAACAAGCATAAAGGTAGGAGCTGACTGAGGGTTCTGGGGGGAGTGTAGGCAACAGGCAGGTGTAGCCCTGCACTATGCACTGCCAGGCCAAGAATGGGAAGCAAACAGAACAGGGAGGGGCACATTATAAATGCAAGCCTGTCATATGCTGCTGTGTAATACACCTCATCACCACCATCAGTGCCCTGTTTAACACCAGCACCAGGCATGAGGTCCACCTCACAGCAGCTGATTTTGGTGGGACTGAGTAATGATAGGATCTGAGAAAATCAAAACCCAACATTGCTAATATTCCTTAGAAAACAAACTAGGCTGGAGAGACCAGCTTGGTGGTTAAGAGTACTTGCTGCTCTTTCAGAGGATCTGGGTCAGTTCCCAGCACTCCTGTGTCAGCTCAAAACCACCCTCCAATTCCGAGGGATCCAACACCCTCTCTTTTGGCCTCAATGAATGTCAGGCACACGTGGTGCACATTCAAACATGCAGGCAACATAGTCATACATATAAAACAGAAATAATTAACTAAAAAGAAAATGATGTAGAAGACTTTAGATCCTTTATAATTCTAGAAGTACACAGACAACTGTGTTTAGGACAAATCCAAAGGCCAATTACAGTGGCCTACAAACTGTTCCCAAAAAATCAGCAATTCAGAAGAGATCTGAGAACCCAGCAGGGTCAGTCAGCCACAGTGCAAGCAGTCATCAGCACATAACAGAAACCAGTAACTCCACAAGAAGGGCAGGAGAGTGGACCTCAGTTACTACACAGTGTAAATGGGACACACACACGGGGTGGGGGTGGGGGGGATATAAACAATGTAGGAAGAGTTCCATATTTGTAAAATGACAGTAAAAAACTGTTTTATTTGAAATCCTAAATTCAAATACAGCCATGGCCAGTCTGTTTGGAACCTTCTGACCAGATTCTAAGAGCAGAGGAGATGGCCTTGTGCATGCTGCTTTAATACCCATTCAACTGTACACTCATCTCTCCATGTGACTCTAGTAACAAGGACCAAGGCCTGATGCACGGGGTCAAAAGCCGTAGTTCCACCAGTTCTGCATTTACTACTAATAAAACTAAGAACTTAATCCAGGTCCTGCTCAATTATGAGTTCAAATTCTACACCTAGTTAATTTTGACTTTAAAGCTACAAGATGCCAACTAGACATGAATTATTAGTACAGACCGCAGCTGACAGAACTTTTGCAGAAGCCTTTACAATGCAAGCATCTACATGTGCAATTGTGCCCAAGAGAAGACAAAAAGAAGTAACAGTGCCCACATGGTGGCTCACAACTATCTTAATTGCAGTTCTAGAAGATCCAAGGCTCTCTTCTGGCCTTTGTACACATTTGGTGCACAGACAAAAACATGCAAGCAAAACACCCATAAACATAAAATAAATTTTACAAAAGTCACACCATTGCAAAGTTTGAAACTACTATAAAAAGTATGCCTCTCACAGAATATTAAAAACAAACAAACAAACAAACAAACAAATAAACTTACCTTTGGTTTTTTGATCAGCAGCCTGAAAAAAAATCAGAAATTCTTTAGAAACAATTGTACGTAATGTCCATAATGATGAAGGTTTATAAGCAGACTTTTAATTACTTTAGGGTTTTTTCTTAGTTTCTTTGAGACATGGGCCCTTGACTGTCCTGGAATTCACTGTGCAGACCAGGCTGGCCTCAAACTTATAAAAATTTGCCTGTCTCTTCTTTTTTTTTTTTTTTCTTTTAATTTTGGAGAGAGAGAGACAGAAAGAGAGAGAGAGAGAGAGAGAGAGAGAGAGAGAGAGACAGAGACAGAGAGAGAGAGAGAGAGAGAGAGAGAGAGAGAGAGAGAGAGAGAGAGAACGCGAGCCGCACATGCATCTTTGAGTATTGGGACTAAGACTTTAAATTCTTAAAATTTTTAAAGTGAGCCTTTTATTCCACTAATTTACTACTGAAAACAATCCTGCTCTGACCACATGACAGTGCTAAGTTAGTTACTGGCAAACATTTTTATGGACACCACCTAAACTTTCTATGTGCCAGTCTAGAAGGGATCCTTCCAACTTCATGGCTCAGTACAGAGATGAAAGCAAGGATGGGCGGTATAATTTGGTTATTTTACACAATGATAATAGAAATATGACTATAAGGTTTAAAGAACTCTAAAAAACCAGATTTTATGTTTTTAACTGTTGAGTCATCTCTCCAGACTGGTTTATAGAACTTGTTTATTTATAAGAATTTATAAAGAATATTTACTAAGACTTCAAAATTTATTTCTAGCTTTTCTAATACTGTCAGTTTCCTGGTTCTCCCTGATACCTCAGACACGGCTGCTCTGGGCTGCGAATAGTCCATTCTCATGAGGCAGCACAAACACGCTTTACACGTTAACTATACAGCCCCAGACACACAGCTTCAGTCTGGCTCTTTAGAAAAGACCTTCTAAAGCTGGCACTCTGTGCTCGCTTCACCAGCCACATATCTATGTTTACTAATTAAAGACTCGGTATATTGATTTTAAACAGTAATAGAATCAACCTTGGCCATGAGATAGCTATGCTAACGCAGACAGGACACCGGAGGACATGGAAGAAGGAATCCTAGCAAACCTTTTTCTGAGCACCTTCCTTCTTTTTCTTGTCTTCCTGCTTTTTCTTTTTCTTTTCTTCCATCAAACGTTCCTCTTCTTGTGTTTCCTGTTCTTTTACCCTATTAAATATTTAAGAAGCAGTGTTAGGATGATGACTACTTTAAAGACAATGAAGAAGTAAAAAAGCAACCAGGACTGGTGGCACAGGACTGTTTGGGAGGCTGAGGCAGGAGAATCACAAGTTTAAGGCTAGAGTAGCCCACAGGATAAACTGGAGACCAGTCTGTGTGTAGGAGGGCGCTGCTACCTAACTCAGTAGTAGAGTGCTTGCTTGCCTTGTATGTGAGAGGCCCTGGGTTTGAAACTCAACACTCAAGATACAGGATAGGGACATTATTTGTACAGAAAAATCTGAGCTAGACAATGTCATAAACAGAATAGAGCCACTTTGAGAGGATGTCAGAAATGGAGGGTCGCCTCCAGTACTGTAGCAGTTGCCCTGCCTTCTGTCTGACAAGTAGCTTAGCTGTCTCATTTGTTCGGCTCATAACTGTGGAGAAACAGACTAGTGCAGGCCTTTGTATGGGGTCTGCAGAGTAAGGTGCCATCAGAGTATTGTCTCAGACTGCTGTCATGGGGTGTTACCTATTGGAAATGAACATTTGTGATTTCTATCTACCTTACCCAGCAAACGGGCTCCTTAGAGATGATTCCCATGTATGTTCTGATTTTATGTTTGTTTGACAAAAGGATGATCTTTTTATACAGAACCCTGTTCAGCTGCAGAGCTATTACAAGATTCACAACATGGACGAATTCTGCTTTAAAAAAATCAAGACAGCCAACAGCTGGGCTGTAGAGCTAGAGCTAGCCCAAGTGGTGTGTGTCAGTGGTCACTATCTCCTGATAGTCCATGCTCTCCCAATAGCAAAGGCTTGGCCCTTCTCCTTCAGTCAGACCACCGGAGCTTTCTCCTTGGTAGAGGGTACTGCAGGAAGAAGGGCCCTCTTGACAGCTGAAACTGTGGTGCTGTGAGGTTAGCATGTGGGCACAAAGCCCTGACTGATGGCTACAGACGTAGGCTTAGCATAGGCAACCTTAGCTCTGGCAGTCTGGCACCCCATCTGACAGCACTCCCAGCATGGGGCTCCTTTCCTGGGAGGGTAGGCAACTGGCTGAGGGGCTGCTGGTTGTGACTGGTTGTGACTGGCTTGCAGTCCGCAAGTGCTCTAGTTCAAGAGCTTCCCGATGCTCACTCAGCAAATCTGTGTGCTGCTCTGTGAGTGTGCCAGCTTTCCAGTGGGCTCCTTTCTCCGCTAGGGCTTCATCAGCTTAGGCTTCATGCCACTTTCTATAGTTAATTCTTTGTTTGTTTGCTTGTTTGTTGAGACAGGGTCTCAGTATGTGGCCCTGGCTGGCCTGAAATTCAGTATATAGACCAGACTGGCGTCGAACTCAGAGATTGCCCTGCCTCTGACTCCTGAGCACTAGAATAAAAGAAGTGTGTCACCATGCCCAGTTTCCAGTTAATCCTATTATCACGACTTATTTCTTGAGTGAAATATAACCATTTATACCATTGTCAGGCTTCTATATCCCTACTGGACCTAGACTGATGCAGGCAGGCAGACGTTTTCAACAGCTAAATTACAACAATCATAAGCCTCAGCCAAGCACCCTTCATCCGTGCATAGATGTTGCTTTGTATTTAATAATTTTGCATTTATCAATGTATTTTACATGCAACTATCCATATAAGGAATTTCAAACTAGAGGCAGATTGTTCATAACAAAATACTATCATAATAAAACCAATTTAAATTGATATGGTGGAGGTATCTGTGAATATTCTTCCTTCAAAACAGTGACTACTCAGTCTGTGGCTTCTGATCAGAATTAACTTGGGAAGCTTAAAAACTTCCAAAACTAAGACTGCTGCAGCCCTTCTGTATGAAATCTTTGTGGACAGGACTCTGGCATTAGCAGTATTTAGAGCTTCCAGATGACTCCAGAATCTCTACATTTTATGAACTCTGAAAAATTACTATTCATGATCTTAGAGATACTCTCCAGGAATGTGTGCAGGGTAAAAGATGTATATCCACTGAGCCCACGTCATGTCAGCAGTGGCTGCCTGCTGCCACAGTCAGGCTTTCTTAATCTACAGCACACGGAGACCCTTAAATTATCCTCGGAGAGGAAACCTAAGGAAGCAGGTAGGGAGGTAGGTGGGGGCTTGTTCTTGTTACAAAGGTATTCAACAGAAGGGGGAATGAAATGGCTTCTGCTTAATTCTATTCATCTGCCAATTAAAGAAGCTAAGGCCAGCACTCTACAGCTCCTTGTTTACACGACAAAGCACCCCAGCAGTGATTGCTGCTCCAACCCTCTAACTCTTAATGTACATCTGCCCCTTTTCATTATTAATTTTAAAAACCAACTTCTAATCGTGTTTCTATTTTATAATATAATACACGCCCATGGGAAAGCACTCACAATACAAAGAGGAAAGACTCCTTTCCTGTGTGTCAACTGGTGTCATCTTAGAGGCAATGTAAGCTCAAAGTTTCTTGGGTATCCTCAAGAATGCTCTTTATGGGACTGGGGGCAAAGTACTTGCTCCAGCCCTGGGACACCACCCTCCGAGACAAAACAAAAGCAGCAGCTGCTCTAGCAGGTGGCTCGGTGTAGGTGGTGTACACCTGCAAATCCCAGGAAGCAGGAGTGTCTTGAAATTGAACCAAAACATAAATAAATTCTTCATGTGTGTTTCCTTCCATCTTCCCTGTTTCTTTTTCTTTCTTTTGAGATAAGAGTTTCTCTATGTAATAGCTCTGTCTGTCCTGGAAATGACTCTGGAGACTAAACTGGCCTTGAACTCACAAAGACCTCTGTCTCCTGAGTACTGGAACTGACCTGCAGTGCACAAGCACTGCCTGGCTATATGCTTCTTTTAAAAAGCAGTAAGTGAGGTGTACTTATTATCCCCTTTCATCTGTGTCACTTAATAATCCAACCCAGTGAATGTGGGGCTTGCTTCTTTTTGCGGTTTTGGTAATGGTGGGTGGGGCCTGTGTAAGTGTTATAGCTCTGAGAGGGAAGGCTTTCCCCAGTGGAGGTGTTACAGCTCTAAGGAGAAAGACATCCTGGCAGTGGAGAGCCAAGGAATACCATAAAGTCATACTACACAACATACTACACACCTCACACAGGAGATTTACTGGGAGAGACATAGGAGGGCGGCTGTCCCTGCTTGGGCAAGAAGCAGCAGGAAACTGACCAGGAGACAAGCTTTATATAGGGTTTCTCAATGGGGGAAGTTCCAGGGCGGAGACTTCCAGGGTGGAATCTAATCTTTTACCCTTCAGCCTGGCTCTGCTGTTTTTTCAAACAGGCCAACAACACGTAGCATATGGAGATCACATTTTAACTTTTTTGTGGAACATTTTCTTCACTCCTTTGAGGCAGGGTCTCACTATGTAGTCCCCTGACTGGCCTGGAACTCACTAAGTAGATCAGACCAGGCTTGAACTCATAGAAATCCACGTGGTTCTGCCTCCCAAGTACTAGGATTAAAGATGTGCACCATTGGGCTCAGCTGCTGTTTGAAGTCTTTTATTTTATTTTTTAATGCTGTTTTAATTTTTCATTTAATGTGTATTAGTGTTTTGCCAGTCTGTCTGAGGATGTCAAAACCCCTGGAGCTAGAATTACAGACAGTTATGAGTTGTCATATAGGTGCTGGGAATTGAACCTGGGTCCTCTGCAAAACCAGAGAGTGCTCAGAACAGATTAGCCATCTCTGGTTTGAAGTTTTAATTGCTGTTCTTTTACTCTTCCTGCCTTTGTTTGCATGTTACACATTTCCCTTCTAAAGTTTAAAATCCAGCCTTCAAAACAAACAAAATGCAGGGCCCCAGGTATCTAGGCTGGCACTGTGTTGAATTGTATGTAGCTGAGAATGACCTAGGTATTCCTGATCTGGCTGCTCAGAGGGAGAATCACTTTCCTCCATGGACCACCTCTTACATATGGTGTCTAATCCCGAGAGGTCAACCCTGGACATACACAAACCGGCAATGCCAAATGGACTCAGCAGATTGCATAAAGGTATGTATTTACCTCCCAAGTGCTGCTATTTCCAGAGCTTTCTGTCTAGCTCCTTTTGGCTGGGAGCAGTCCTTGTTAGAACTGACAACATGACAGGTACACCAGTTTTAAAAAATTAAAACTTCTGCTAAAGTGTATGTTGCAATAAAGCATTTTAAAGTATGTATAGCTCAGGCCTGTCTGTGCAGTTCATAAGCCTCAGGCCCCACTATGTAAGTGTAGTTTTCTCCCCTCACTGAAGACTCTTTTTGCAATGAAGGTTTACTACAGAGATCCACAACTGGCCACATGCAGACAGCAGCTAACAGTGGAGTGCCCAGTCCCAACGGTCAGACTGCAGCACAACCCCACGCCTAAGCTCAGGGAAAAGGGAGCAGACTGGGACACCTGCAGCACCCAGGAACTCTCAACATTATCTGAACAAGACCAGCACACATGACAACATGGACATGGGAAACTTCACAAGGTTCTACCCCTAAATGAAGGGCTCTAGATGGTCAATGGCCGCTCAGAGGGAGAATCACTTTCCTCCATGGACCACCTCTTACATATGGTGTCTAATCCTGAGAGGTCAACCCTGGACATATGTACAAACCGGCAATGCCAAATGGACTCAGCAGATTGCATAAAGGTGTGTATAATGTGGGTATATGCACGCACACACACATATGAATATATATGTAACAGTAATAATTAAACATTTGGGAGGGAGGGAGCACGGAAGAACTAGAGGAGCTGAGTGTAATGTAGATGCAGTGCTCATGTGTAATGTTCTCAAACAAATGTAAAGAGCTAACACAGGACATTAGGGCAGAAAGACTTGCAGGTCAGTCTGTCCAAATAAATGATGTATTTTATCATTAAAAAAAAAAAGAATATGTCTTATGAGTGTTATTATACCCAATGCCATGTAACTAGCATGTTTCCCTCCTCTTCCCGCCTCTACTTTCCTTCTTTGTGAATCTGATTATACTAACTGGCTCATCCAGTTGTGATCCAAATTCTCCTATGGTCTCAGCAATGCTGAGCACGCTCTCATAGGCTACTGGCATTTTGTATATCTTTCCGGGATCCTATGGTCACTCTTTGTCAAGGTCTAGTTATTTTTCTACATTTAACTTCTATTTTGAATAAAAAATTTTAAATTAAAAATATTCATTTTATGTATATGACTATCCTGCCTGCCCATATGTATTTGTACCATGTGCATAGTAAGCTAGTGGAGGTCAGAAGAGGGTGTGTCTGACCCCCAGGAACTGGAGTTACAGATGGTTGTAAGGCACTGTGTAGATGATGGGCTGAAACCAGGTCCTCTCTAAGAACAAGTGCTCCTAAGGGCTGAGCTCTACCTCAAACCCCTGATTTACTCATTTTGCTTTGATTCAGATTGACAGGGAGGGAAGAGAACACAGATCGATCATAAAAAAACCACTGACATCCTTACCTATCCAGTACTGTCCACTTCAATGTTTTAACTCAGTTATTCCATGACTTGCCCTCCTGCAACTGCTATCTCATCTTGCTGGTAAATCTAAGTAAGTGTCTCTTTAAGAGGCTTGGCGTGGTGGCACAGGGCTTTGATCCCTGCATAGGCAGGGTTAGGGTTAGAGGCAGAGGCAGGCAGTTCTCTGTAAGTTTCAGGCCAGCCTAGTCATCCTGGTCCTGAGTTTCAGGATGGCCAGAGCTACATAGTGAGACCCTGTCTGAGTAGGGGTGGGGAGAAAGGGCCAAGAGAGATGGCTCACTAGTTAAGAGCACTAACTGTCCTTGCAGTGACTCGGGTTTGAGTCTCAGCACCCATCACTACATAGCTTTCTGTAACTCTACCCCCGGGCAATCTGATACCTTCTTCTGGCCTCTGTTGTCACTGCATGCACACAGTACATGGACATACATATAGGCAAAACACCTACACACTTAAGAAAGGTAAAAGGAAACTTTTAAAAAGGAAAAGAAAAAAAAAGAAAGGGTTGCAGAAGTCAATTTCTAGAAACTGCAAGCTTCCTTCTTGTTAGACTGGCAGTGGCATGACTGGGTCTAACATGTCAGGCTGAGAAGTGATTTGAAGGCACCATGCGACTGCATCTCAGCACACAGTCCTTGTCAGAAGGACCATGCCACTAAGTACTGAATTCTTTTCAGGTCACATGTTTTTTCCCCCAACAGAGCCATATGTGCCTCTTGTGTGTGAGCTCCGAGACTTCATGAATATGCACCTCGGTGGGTCTGTGCCACTGCTCATGCTTAGCATTTGACTTGTGGATATTTTCAAGCCAGCAAATCTATTTCCAGCTCTTCCTTAGGTAGCTCTCCTCCCTCCTGACTGCCTGCTTCTATAACTTTGCCACACTGTTTTGCAGATGGAAACCCTGCTCTATGCCAGCTAGAGAGGAAAGACAGTCTCTGTTACTTACAGAATTAGGTTTCTCTGTCTGGTCTTCCCTTAATATTCTCTTATCTGAGGGGATTTGCGTTTGTGGACAGATGTATTTCACTGTCTCAGAAAGATCAGTCAAGGAGCCATTTGCCATGCTAAAGCAGCCTCAAACTCCTGGTGATCATGCATTGGGTCTAGCATTAGGTACTACATCTTAGCCACCCAAAACAGCCTCCTGCTGGAGTTGCCCTGGACAATCCTGGGTCCTGACCCTAACTTTCTGTCCTTATTGCTATTTCTGTTATATCTGTTCTTGACCCTCACTGAAACTTCTATTTCCTGACTCTCCCATGCCCTGCCAAGCTCTTGTTATTACTTGTCTTCTTAAAGAGATGAAATCTCAGGACCATCTTGTATGTTCACAAGGACATGACTGATGAAAACCATGCTATTTGTTGGGGAAAGCAGCAGACTAGAGGAGGAGGGCTGATTCATGTAGCACACATTTTCAGCCAATAGCTTTGCGTGCCCTCGGAACCACAGCACAAGGCAATGCACACACACGCTCAAGGACAAGCGTCTAAATGACTCTAGCAAGTCATTGTCACAGCATTGCTCTTGGCCCCGGTAAGGGGCCTGAGAAGGCACCTGCAGGCCTGGGTGCAGGCCTTCAGGACAGTCAGGGGAACTATATATTCCTGGCTTGAAAACAGCTTCCTCTGTCTTCTGGGCTGTTGGTGCCCAGGTGGCAGACTCTTCTCCTGTCTCCCTGGCCTCATGAAAAATCTAGAACCACTTAAAGCTTTTTTGTCTCATCTCCCCCTTTTGGTATCTAATCCCAGCTAATGCTTACAAAGGACAGAATCTTCCAAAAGAACACTTTCTTTTCTGATCAAGTTCTCTTTTCTAATCATTAGTAAGTTACTATCTCTCTTGTGGGGTCAGTGAGATTATAAGCTTGAATTTGGAAATATTTCTAGGCCTATGGGACAGTTATAAAAAGCTAGCACGTACTGATTAAATGAGGAGTAAGTCAGTGTTTAATTTTCTTTAATGTGTGTAGGCTCATGTTTGTGTGCGTAGGTGCACATGTGCATGTGTCTACATTTCTAGAGGCTGAGGCTGATGAAGGAGGTCTTCCCCAATCTCTCTCCATTTTCTATTCTGAAGCAAGGTGTCTAGCTGAACCTGGAGCTCACTGCTTTGGCTATAGCCAGACTGCTCCTGCTCCAGAAATTTTCTGTTGCCACCTCTCTCCTGTATGGATCACAGGCAAGTCTCTGCCCCTTCCCCGAATTGAGCCATCTCCATAGTCCTAGAATTTTATTTATTTAATTTTTATTTTAAAGACAGGGACTATGTAACCCAAGCTGTTTGAGAACTTGCTACAGAGACCAGGCTAGCCTTGAACTCAATGAGATCAGAGGCAGTCTGCTTTCCACCTCCCTAGTGCTAGGATTAAAGGCATGAGCCACCATGCCTAGCTTTTTTTTTTTTTTCCCTGGAGGTGGAGGTACCACCTTTGTTTCTAATTTCCTTGACCGTAACTCATCCTTTTTACTTTGTCCAGACCTTTCATCCTCTTGTGTACTTCCTGCACCTCCAGACAGCTCATGACAACTCCCAAGTCTCTATCCATCTGTGTTTTCCACAAAGGATGTTATTTAATTGCTGTTTTGTAAAACTGGGACCCTGCTACATATTTCATTTTGCATCTTGCTTTTCTTACTGTCTGCCTATGGTGAAGAAAGAAGGAATCCCCCATCTCCAGCTGATAACCACATCTCTTCTTTTTAATGGCTCCTTGGTACACTGTAGTGTGACTCTTCTCATAATGCACTCAGTCACTCCTCTATTCACACACAATCACTCTATTTTCAGCTTACTGTTACTACAAAGAAGCTCCCGCTCTCCTGCCCAGCTTCTGTTAAAGCAAACAGCCTTGCTTTGATTGGCAATGCAACTTCTGTTTCTATAGCCTTGGGAACTGAGTAAGGAGGAATGTGATATGGGGCTCCAAGGTTGGGGGCAGGCTGGACATGAAGCACCTGTGAGACATATTTTTGCTGGGTGGTGAGAGCATGGGGTGGGTATCTGATGAGTTAGCTTTTCAATACATTTGTTTCTTTTATTCTCAAACACGTGTTAGTTGATTATTCCCTGTATTTATACAGTAGAAGGCAATATAAGGACTGGAGCTTGTGTTTGCCTCAGGGGCTAGTTACCTGAAATCAAAACTGTTTCTCATCCTGAGTTTCATCTGCAGAAACACAGAATCTACATCCTGGGTTAATCTGACTATACTCCAAGCGATTCTCATCAAAGCATTATCTAGCTCACTCTCTCAGTGATAGAGGGCACAGGCTCCTGCCATCATTTAGAAAATCTGGCTAATTGAGGAAGATTATTTTCCTTGCAGTGTTAGTTAGGTTAGTTAGGCTAGTTAGTTAGGAAGGAAGGAGAAGGGGAGGGCACAGTATCTTGTCCAGTCATCACAGATATTTAAGTCTCATTTTATCCAACTTCTGCTACCTGCTGCGCTCAGAAAGTATGTGCTGACTCTGTGGGCTGGATTATAGAACAGGACAAAGACCTGTTTCAAGGGAAAATCTGATTGGAAAGGCATAGCATGGTCTGAGTAACATTTAGTACCTGACTATGGAAAGAAAGTCATAAGGCAGAACTGTCCTGGAGTAAGTGATTAGAACTCTTTGGGTCACCTGGCAGGGCACATTACAACAGTGGGGACCCATGTGCTGAGTGATTCTGAAGGACAGGACATGAAGTCAAAAGAAAGCCTGTCCTCTGAGGATTAAAGGGTAACAAGTTGACAGACCTCTGGAGTATGAGAGGGACAACCTGTGACTTGCCTCTAACCATCAGAATACCACACCGGTCTATGTCACTTCCCTCACTCTCTATGTGACAGACACTTTGTTCTAGCAGACTGACGTTAAAATCTCCCTATTGATTAGGGGGTTTTGAAGTCACAACTTACTCCAAATCTTATTACAGTAATACAGGAACTGAATTTTGCCCAACTATGGCCGTGGAAAACTGAGGACTGACCCTTCCCCAAAGGAGCCTTCAGGGAAAAACCAAACCTGCCCTGATTGCTCAGAAGGTGTGAAACACTGACTAGGGTAGGTATTGCTGCAAGCCACCACACTCACAAACCTGTTACTCAAAAAACATACAATGAGTTAGGACTTTTGAGGCTGGCCAAAGAGAGAGAGAGAGCACACACTCCAGACTCTCTTGCTAACTTACAATGACACTAGACAAAGTATAATAAAATACAGAATACAAGCAGGAGGAAGCACAATTATGTGGACTCTCCGAAGAGCAGCTGAGATGTAGGAATTCAACTTGTGTGAAGGTCTCCTCTCTCTCTTCTCTTTGACCAGGGTCTAGGTTGCCCTCAGAGATGTACTGTGGTAAAGGTGGCCCAGGCAGCTAAAGTGGACAAAAACCAGTTTTCTCAGTAGAAGGGAATCCCAGGAGCTGGGACATATGATGCCTGGGGGGAATGAGCCAGGGAGAAGGATTCTCCTGGCTCTGGTAGCAGCTGTCACAGGGTGGGCTTACCTCTGGTCCCACTGTACACAGTGGACATGATCAGCACAGCAAGGTGTGAGATGTGTAGTGCAAGGCCAACACCCCTCCAAGGGTCATACCCACTCCCAGTGCCAAGCCGGCCAGCCCCAGCTAGACCAGAGGCCAGGGGTGCTGGGCTGACCCTAGAGCCTGTGCCTACAGAATGGAATGGTCTGGAGTCAACTGTGACTTTTACTTTGGAACGTGTAGAGAAGAGTCAGAGATCTGAACAGTGTGACCTCCAGCTTTCCAAAGAAACCCTGGCCTACTGCCATTTGGTGCTAAGATGGGCTTCACAGCCAAGACTCACTTGTTAGGATTTACTTCTGTGGCCCAAGCAAAGCAAGACAGAGCCCAGCAGCAACTTTCAGTTTATCTGACTTTAGAGACAATGCCCCCTGCTGGCTACCTTAGACACATGTCTTTCTGAGGCTTGTCTCCTGGACACCGATTGGTCCCACAGGAGTTCTCCTATATTCTAGGTCATCTGTTGTGTAGCTTTAAAGAAAAAACAACAACAACAACAAAAACAAAAAAAGCCCACACAGAACAACTGGCTTTTATTTTTGCAGGCTTTCCTCTGTAAACTATGGTGATCACCTCCATGCATCACACCCTTTCCTTCCTCGCTGGTAACTGCACCTCAATTTCCTGTACAGAGCCACTTCAATTCAAATTTCTTGAGGGGCAGTAGCTTCAGGGAAACACTGTGTGTGTGTGTGTGTGTGTGTGTCTAATCCACAGGCAGTACATTACCTGGACTACAGTGCTTGGACTCAGGGATGGCTTAATACAAACTACCGGTTAATACAAACTACCGCCTGGAAGCTGTGCTCTCTGCTAAAGATCCCAAAATGAAGGCAACACTGAGGAAGAGAAACCAAGAAACAAAAGGCTGAACTCTGCCTGTAGGGGCATGGCCTAAGTCCAGAACTCAGACTTGAGCTTAGTGCACAAGCCTGCCCTCTAAGCTAGAGAGAAGCATGAACTACAGCAGGCTGTTAAGATGGAAGGGAGGCAGCAGTTAGCAGGGAACTATCTGCATTGCTGGCTGTTCCCTGTCCAATAGGGGGAGCTGCCCAGGTTCTCTGGGTTGCTGCTGGTTTCTTATCTGGGCAACCTCTATCTAACCAAAGTTTGGTTTTGTTCTTCCCTAAATTACTGTTATTTTCTATCACATATAACTTATGAAACCTAAAGAAAACCAGTGTTAGCAACAGTCCCAGGGTGGGAGTCACAGAGAGTCCCTGTCTCTGCCTCCTGAGTGATTAAATGTGTATAGTATAACACCTGGTAATACAAAGGAATCCCCAGTTAATTTCTGCTTGCTGGGAAATGTGACAACATGCGCTGTATACCCATGACCAGCACTTCCTGCTGCTGAGGTGGGCACTGGCTGGTTATTCATTTACTACCTTCAGTGCCAACTTCTGCCTCTTGCCTGCTCTGTGAAAATAGATCTGCAGCATTTAACTACCAGCTGGCCTGATGTCCAGCTTCTCTGGCAGAGGGGCAAGTTTATATCTCCCAGCAGGGTGCTCCAAAGCAGGCTCCTGCAAGCACACACTGTGGGGCTCCCAGGAACTGTCTTCATAGTGGACTGGAACTTTCAATCTTCAGGATTGTTTTCCTCGTTCACATGATTACATGTTTGTTTGTTTTCTCTTGACTGAGAGAGAAACCTTCAAATGACAGCTTATTTCAAAGCCTGCCAATAAACTGGAAAGTTTAAAAATACTATCACACCAATAAACAAATTCACAGATGTGTTTAAATGATGAATACATTAAATCAGAGTATAAAACTATAAACTGAATTTAGCTATCATCACATAAAACTGGAGTCTCAGACCAGCAGGCAGAGCGAGAGCAGCACTGTGGAATCTGTGTCATTTCTAGAACTTCAGATACACAGGAAAGGCTCTCCCTTCACCACTGTCAAAGAAAAAGGACAAAGCCCAGCCCCACAGCCTCGGGCCAGTCACTGAAGTGATGAAGCAAGCCTGCGGCAAGCCATCAATGTAGTGTCTCCAGGGGACATGGCTATTCAAAGCCCC
The DNA here is from genome assembly GCF_011762505.2 of Arvicanthis niloticus. Lineage (NCBI taxonomy): Eukaryota > Metazoa > Chordata > Mammalia > Rodentia > Muridae > Arvicanthis > Arvicanthis niloticus. The sequence continues at coordinate 4,770,859 of NC_047663.1, forward strand.
TGCAACTCTGTGAACTAGAAGGGCTGTTAACACAGACATTCAGCTTCAGGAGTCATTAAGCTAACTTGTGCTCAAGCCGGATTCTAATTTGGGAGAGGCAGGAGGTAGAGGAGACCTGGGCAGAAATAGCTTGATGACAATCTACGCAAAGGAAAAATCAAATATAAAAAGAGATGATAAGCCAGGCAGTGGTGGCCCACGCCTTTAATCCCAGCACACAATAGAAAAAGCTTCTTTGACTAACTGTAACTACAGTTTTAAAAAAAATTACTAAAAATATTTACTGATAGTTTCCATAGAAAATATGTAATATAAAAACTGTTTCAGAAAATATTTGAAAATCCTATTATTTTTTTAATTTTATTTTCAATTCTACATAAGATTCAGATCAGAGGGGAAAAGAAGTCTAAATATCGATCTAGAGCAGTGATTCTCCACCTGTGGGTCAAGACCCTTTGGGTCACATATCAGATGTCCTGTATACATATCAGATATTTATATTATGATTCATAACTAGCAAAATTACAGTTATAAAATAGCAATGAAAATAATTTTATGGCTGGGGGTCACCATAACATGAGGAACTGTATTAAAGGGTCACAGCATCAAGAAAGTTGAGAACCACTGGCTTAGGAAGCTTGCAAGAAATAAGTGAAATCTGGTCTTTAGTCATTTGTTCAACAAATACAAAGCCATATACTCTTCACTAGACCAAAGAGAAGAGACCAGAGAACCTCCCACTTTGTAAAGAGTGTTCCCTGCTCCTCGATATCTCAGTATCTATCATCACCCAACAAATCAAATATCAACTGTCCCACTTTAAAGTGACAACTTTAATACTGGATGGAGTATGTGACCCTACAGGAACCATGTGACTTGACACCAACACAAAAAAGCAAATGTTTGCTGTTACAAGCTGGTCACATCCCATCCACAGAAAGCAGTGACTATAGTGAGCTGCTCAGTTCCCTTTCTCCAGGGGCACATAGTGATCAAAGCCTAAGTGCAATTAAGAAGTTTAAACTGTCATTGTGACTGAAACGTCCTAAGTGGCACTATGTAAGTGATGAGCTTTAAGAAAGTCCAGACAAAAGTATAACCTCTGTAAATGTGAGATGTGGCTCTCCTGGAGAGGGTGGCATGCATCACACACAAGCATGAACAGGAATCAAATTTCATGATTCTCACATAGATAGATATCCAGGATTTTCAAAAACCTTAAGACACAACAGTCTTCCCAGAACTGGTTTGGACTGTACGCACCTAGGGCCCCAGATCATGCTGCTTGGCAACAGCACTGTGGCCAGCTCCAGCCACACAGCTCCACGCTCCCTAACACCCACTTAATGCCACTTTTGAGTGCCTCGACTGTCAAGATGTACTCCTTAAGTCAACGAAATGACACTGTGCTAAAGCCCCACAGATACCAAGAAACAGGAATGCAAAACAAAGCAAAGGCTGTGGCGTGCAGTCTCTCAAAGTTGAGCAGTATTCCCCAGTGAGAGTGGCTACAGGACAGGCAGGCTTGGAGAGAGGAGACATGCTGAGGCTCAACAATGCAGCGAGAGAATAAATAACCATTAGATCTCTACCTGACATGGGGTCACAGGGACACAGGAAACCACCAGCCTAACTTCCATTCTTAAGAAGGCTATGGTCACTGGGCTGGAGAGAAGGCTCAGTGGTTAAGAACATGTGCTGTTTTTACAGAGGACAAAGGTTCAGTTCCCAGCAACTGGATCAGGCGGTTCACAAATGCCTGTAATGCTAGCTACAGCGGGCACCTGCACTCAAACACAGAATTAAAAATACAATTTAAATGTTTTTATGTTATTTGTTATTTTTATGTATGTGGGTATTTTGTGTGTATGTGTGTCTATGCACTCCATTAGTGCAGTGCTCAGAGAGGCCAGAAGAGGGAGTCAAATCTCTTAGGACTGGAGTTAAGAGATGGTGTTGAGACAGATACACAGACACAAAGTCTGTCTCTGCCTGCCTGTTGTCGTCTCATCTTCATCTTCTCCCTCTTCCTCTCCTTCTCGAGACAAGATTCCTGAACAGAAGAACTTTATAAGTAGGTAGAGACTTCATGGGCGGGGGGCTGCTCTGTAAGTGCCAGAATGAGTACCCCACTCTTAGACAATTCTAGTAGCTACATCAGAAACAAGCACACTAAATAAAAGCAGGAAAGGAAAGAGTCCCTCTCCTCTCTCTACTGTCCTGACACAGCCCTTTATGTATGGAGGCCTAACATGAAGCTACCTAGCTAAAATGAAATGTTCATAGCGCTGGCTGCATTAAAAGCAAGGCAGACGGATGTGGACTTACAGACTGGGATCCTATTGACTGACTACTGGCAGTCTATGTTCCCACTGCTGTTGGTTTCTATACACTCTGAATGAACATGCATTTGAATTCACAGAAAGCATCTAAACAGTGTTTCTACTGAATGATGATCTTTCTCCCCTAGATAAGGAGCTGACTTAATTACACGTTACAGTTCAAGCCCAATCCTACTAAACAGTCTCTTCTCTAGAGACAAACTGCTGAACTTGGGCACATCCTCTTCAGCTCTGCAGATGCAGGGAGTTCTTTGCTGTTCTTAGCCCATTCCTGATTCATAGACAAATGTTCATTTTGTAGGTAGTAAATATCTGCCCCACCATTTATTTCCAAATGTATATAAATAAAATACAGGGGATAGGCGAGAAAAAAAAGTTACCCCTTGTTTGCAGGGCATAAGTAGTATGCCTGGCTTCCTCCCCTAGGAACTTAGCAGAGGGTGCAGCAGTGTTCCACTATTCTTCAGCTCAGTTCTACTACACATCCCAGGGAGTCCCTAATTACAGAGACCCCCATGCCTCACCGCACAGCATCGCCTTGGTCTCTCGTCAGTCATGAGGACTAAAGTATTCCAGGAGAAGAGCAATCTCTTCTCTACTTTTTGGTTCAGTGGCATAAAGAAGTCTAAGTACATGCTGTCTTTATCTTCTGATTCAGCAAAACTGTTCTGTGGCCTCTGGTAGAAATATTTATTTCAAATCCTAGCTCAGTTCAAAGCTGTTAGGATAACAAGAGGATGTTCTGGGTGCGTTATTAGGTGTGAACTAGTGGGACTGCTCTCAGGAGTCTGCCATTAAGTGTATCACTGAAAGCAGGACTGTGAATTTGTGTCCAACAGCACACGGGATCTACCTCTTCCTCCTCTGACACTGTTGCCTTGCAGGAAAGGAGGAGTCTGTAATCAGGAAGCTGATCATGTTGCTCCTTCTACACTTTTCCAATCTGTCTTTCTCTCCTCAATCTTCTGAACAGTTACTATTTACTCTATTTCTCCTCTCTCTCCACCATTAGCTTGGTAGCCAATAAATGCTCTCTCTGGCTTTTCTCAACTTGAAGTTCCATTAAAAAAAAAATCATGTCCTATAGAAAATCTTCCTTTTCATTTCCTATGAGGATGGTACAGAGTTTCTACCATTCTAGATGCTAGGATTCACCATAGACAACAGATGACTTAGCATAGAGCTCTTAGATATCACAGAATGGGTAGTTTAAATAACATGTTTGTTTTAGAGGTAGAAGTGACTAAGATCGGGGAGCAAGCATGTCTGGGTTATGGAAGGGCCTCTTTCAGATGTGCTCACAGGCAGAAAGTGGAGGGAAAGAAGCAAGCTGTCTTACGCTCTTTCTTAACAGGGACATGCAGACCACAGGTTCAAGCAGACAACTTGGGCACCATAAGCTTACTGAACTCCAACAGCCACTGTTCACTAAGGCCATGGGGCTGGATCAGGTCCTATCCTTGGACACTAGAGTGCAATTCTCACTAACAGCGTAGGAAAGACTGCCTAGGACTTGGCATTGCTGAAGTCTAACACAAACTACAGGGAGCACACAACTTAAGCTGTTCCCAGGGCTCTGCGCTGCTGCCCACGGTTCTCCTGTCTTTCAGTTGGTAGCACTTCAAATTGTCTTATTTAGCCTCTCCAGTACTCTTCACTCTTTCTGTTTTTCTATGTTTCCACTGAGGAAAAATTTTCCTTCTATACAAAGAAACTTCTTTACAATTCTGTCAACATGGGTGTGTTAGTGACAAAGTGTCTCAAGCTTTTCTTCTCCCCTGTCTGGAAGCACCTGTATTCCACTTTCACACTTGAAAGGCATTCTGATAGAGACTTCTAGATTAGCAGTTATTGTCTCAGGACACTTTCCTGTTCCATTGTCCTCTGATTTCTATTTGTTCTACAAAGTAAATCTTCAGCCTTTATTATTGTTCCTTTGAAGGTAATGTGTCTTCTTGTCTTTTTGGTTAAGACAGGGTCTCACTATGTTACCCAGGTTGATGTGAACTCCAGGGCTCCAGTATCCTTTGGCTTCTACCTCCTCACCAGCTGAAAGTACAGGCGAGTCCCACCACATGTGGCTTGCTCCCCTGGATGACACTCATGCCAAAGTTTTGAAGTTTTGTTTTAGCCATCTTCCTCCTCTTCCTTCTGTCCACCTCTCTCTGTCATTCTGCACAGATCTATAGTGATTCTTAAATCTTTAAATTTTTGGCTGACAGTCAAAGACCTTAGTGATTTTTTTAAAAAAGTATTTGTATGTTTATGGTGTTTAGCCTGCATGTATGTTTGTGCCCTACATACATGCAGTGCTTGTGGAGGCCAGAAGAGGGCTTCAGATCCCTTGGATCTAGAGTTACACATGGCTGTGTGGCACCGTGTGAGTGCTGGGAAGCAAACGTGGGTCTTCTAGAACAGCTTAACCACTTACCCGCTGAGCCACCTTTCCAGTCTTGGTAACATTTTTTTTTTTAAAGCACAACTCCTGATTTATTCTTTCACTTTTCTTTCTGAGGTTTCAATTATAAGTATTTTAGACTTTTAACAGTGTCCCATACTTCTGGGGTATTTTTGTTTTTCTTTTCTTTTTACTTTCCAGCCTTCTATCTCATGGCTGGGAGGCTGAAGATTTTTTCCTGGTCTATTTTCCATTCTCTAACTAAAGCTCTAACTGCAAATTTTCTAACTTGAGTATATGTTTCAATCCTAGAATTTCTATGTGAATACCTCATAGCTTCCAGTTTTCTGCTGAATGGTCCATTTGTCATCTAACTCACTGATAGGCATAATGTTATTGTGCACAGTGTAAAGACTATGCTATTATTCCAATGCTAATGTCTCTGCCCCAGCAATCTAGATATGCCATTGTAATGCTTGTTCTAAAAATCTCCTGTGTTGATGTTGTATAAACACTGTTCCCCATTTATTCTCTGATTTGTCAATAAAAGCTGATCAGCCAATGGCTGAGCAGAGGAAGAGAATAGAGCTGAACTTCCAATCCCAGCCAGGGAAAGGGGAGAGAAGGAGAGGAAGAGAGGATGTGGCCACACAGAAATGATCCAGGAGTCATCATGAGAACACATCTGAAGCAGAGAGAGCCAGATCAATATTAAAATCCAAGTATCTTGGAGATTTTTGGCTGGGAGGTAGCCAGATTAGCTTAGAGGATTAGAGTAATATCTGCTGAGTTATTGTGCCATAAAGCTGGATGAAATAAATCTTATAGTCTCTGTCTCATTTATTTGAGAGCTGGCTGGGAAAAAGAAAAAAATTATCACTATCAAAAGTACACTCAGCAACCATTTAATTGACACGTCCTTGAAGTCTCCACCTAAGTGTCTAACTCTGGATCACCAGTGGGTGACATAACTGCCTTCCCATCTTTACTCTTGATGGTCATCTTACACATCTCCTGCTGGGCTAACTGTTGGTCTTATGTTTGAAAAGCTGTAGATTATGCAAGCTTCTGGACATTGTTCCCTTCCTCTAGACAGGGTGTAATTTTGCTTTGATATGCATTTAAGACTAGGGCAATTCACTTAATTCCATCTGATTCAAAACTTTCAAGTTTATCTGACTCTGAATGTAAAAAGTTGTTTTACACACACACACACACACACACACACACACACACACACACACACACCCTCAGATGGTTTCCAACAAAAACTGGGTGGTTTACAGGATCCATCCTTCTCTGGTATCCTCAAACAGTCTGTATGCCCCAGATTTGTTATAACTCTCTTCAATGTCTTAATTTTGCCTTTCAGTTCCATCCTTCAGTCAAAGCATGCAATTGGCAATTGACTTTGAAAGATACCAGGAGTTTCTCTCTCCTTACAACAAACAAGCTTCTCAGAAGTACACATACATGCTGGCAACTTCAATACCTCAGTCACTGGTACAACCATGTACCTGCCTTCCAGTCTTTGGCAGAAGGCTGGTCTGCTCAACCCAAAGGAAGCAGAAGTCTGAAAGGAAACTGGTTTTTATGGTAATTCTCTCCAGCAAGTAACAGGGATAATCTTAACAGATGTTCTCACTTGACTCATTACAGTGTAGAACATTATTAGAGTTCTTTGTAGTCCTAAGGTAAATTTTTCTTTATCTTAACATTCTTTTGGTTTTTTTCTTCTTGGCTATGGATGGGACCCAGGGCTCTCACACATGCTAGGCCAGTGTTTCTACCACTAAGACATGTCCCCAGTCTATTTGTTTTAGTGTGGTGGGATTACAGTTCTCAAATTGTCTTAAAGTATCAGGTTTTAAAGAAACACCAGGCCAGACAATGGTAGAGCACACCTTTAATTCGAGCACTCAGGAGGCAGAGGCAGGCAGATCTCTGTGAGTTCGAGGCTAGCCTGATCTACAAAAGTAAGTTTCAGGACAGCCAGGGCTACATAGAGAAACCCTGTCTTGAAAAACAAAAGAGAAAAGAAAGAAATATCAATACTAGAGCCAGCGCTAGTTCAGGAGTAAAAGCCCTTGCTACAAATGGCTAATACCTGATTGTATACCATTGGCCTTTGGCCTACATACAAATGGTGTGGCATGCATTCACCAGACTTTACACAGAAGCAGAGAGAGAGAGAGAGAGAGAGAGAGAGAGAGAGAGAGAGAGAGAGAGAGAGAGAGAGAGACAGCCAGCCAGCCACACAGAAGCAGAGAGGCAGGGGGAAAGGGAGAGAAAGGAAGACACTGACCAATACTGATTGGTTATTTCTGATTAACTACAATAGTTATTCTCCGTTGTCAACTTGACTATGTCTGGAATTAACTAAAACCCAAATGACTGGGCATACCTGTGAGGGACTTTTTTTTTTCTTAATAAAATCATTTCAAGTGAAAGACCCACTTCTAATTCAGATCTTTGAGTGGGAAAATAAACCTTTAGTTTTCACCTTCTAAGGTGGGAAGATTCACCTTTAATCTGGACCATATCTTCTGCCAGCAACCTGTATAAATGGCTCTTAAAAAGGAAGCTTCTCTTTTTGCTTTCATTACCAAGTCCATTCACTCACTGGCCTACTTTTTCAGGATTCTGACACATGTATACTAAAGAAGACCTGAGATATCTGGCCTCATGGACTAACCAATTATTGGATTCTTGGACCTTCTGGTTTGTAGGCAGCCACTGTTGAATCAGCTGGACCACATTTTATAAGCCATTCTAATAAATCTTCCTCCCCTCCCCAAGAAGGAAGGCAGATTTATTCTATAAGTTCTTTTCCTCTAGAGAACCCTAACTAACTAAGCTTAAAAAACTAAAGTATTTTGGCTACCATTTTTCATTCTTTGTTCATAACTAAACTAGTTTTATAAATTAGACAACCAATCCTTTCTAAGTTTTGAGACACACACACACCATAAACAGGTAGGCAGTTCTGGGGTAAAAAAGAAGCTTAAAGTTGTTTTTGTTCACTTGTCTGGTCGTCTTTTCATGCTAGAATCTGGACTCAGGCCTTGCGCGTGCTAAGTGTGTGCCTTAACTTTGAGCTGGACATCCCGTCCCCTAGGACTGTTAGCAGTGTCTTTCCTTGATCCAGTGAAGCTATTGGATTCTAAAGGAGACTACTTGAAAAGTGAAGATCCTGCTTAACACTAAGTTAGAGGTCAATAAACATTTAATTCCTTCCTCTAAAAAGTTACCTTAAAAATAGGGGAGGGATATTTGCAGAGATGGTTTGCAGTTAAGAGCACTGGCTGTTCTTGCAGAGAACCTGAGTTCAGTTCCCCACACCCACATGGCAGCTTACAACCATCTGTAACTCCAGTTCCAGGGAATCCAATGCCCTCTCCTGGCCTACACAGGCACCAGATATACATGTGGTACACAAACATAAATGTAAGCAAAACACTCATAATACATACATAAAAATATATAAATTTTTTTGGGCTGGGACAATGACTCAGTAAGTAAAAACATTTGTTGCTCTTGCAGAAGACCCAGGTTCAGTTCCTAACACCCACATGGTGGTTTACAATCATTCATAACTACAGTTCCAGGGGATCAGATGACCTCTTCCAAACTCTGACGGCATCAGGCTAGATCCATAAAGACAAAACACTCATACAAATAAAATTAATAAATCTAAAAAAGAAAAAGTGTTGTTTGTTTTTACTTTATGCATATGCTTGCCTGCCATGTATGTATGTGTACTATTTGTGTGCCTGGTACACATGAAGGCCAGAAGAAGGTGTTAGATCTTTTGGAACTAGAGTTACAGATGGATTTGAGCTAATATTCGGGTGCTGAGAACTGAACTCAGCTTCTCTGCAAGAACAGCCAGTGCTCTTAACTGAGTCATTTCTCTAGCCCCTAAAAAATATTATTTTTAAAGCCAAGTATGATGGCATATACCTATAATTCCAATACTCAAGAAGCAAGCAGGAAGACCAAGGGTTTGAGGTAAGCCTGAGTTATATAATAAGACCCTACCACAATGAATATGAAACACAACCCCTGCACGCATCCCATCAAACTCAGTAATAGAACATTTGTCCAGCATGATCAAGTCCCTGGGTTCCACCTCCATCTTTTCAAAAGTTTTTGTTTTGTTTTAAAACAGCCATAAAAAATATTTTCTAATTCTGAGATAAGGGGTTGCTTTTTCATGCTCTCAATGTTATAATTCTGGAGATTAGGGATCTAGAAAGAAATCAATGGAACTGAAAATGAGGTGTTACAGCTTGCTGTACTTTCCTTATCACCCAAAGCTCATGGAATTGCAGTTACCACTGTAAGTCAGCACAGAGCTTCAAAACATGGATATTCACTGTTTAATCAGCCAAGCAGTGTTTACCAAGTGCCTACTCTAAATCAATAAACTAAATTTTAATTAAACACAAATCCTGCCTACAAGATTAATAATCTAAAAAAGGCAAAAAAGGTATTAATCTATGATCATTATAAAGAATAGAAAGTTGGGCTGGAGAGATGGCTCAGTGGTTAAGAGCACTGATTGCTCTTTCAAAGCTCCTGAGTTCAATTCCCAGCAACCACATGGTGGCTCACAACCATTTGTAATGGGATCTGATGCCTTCTTCTGAAGACAGCTACAGTGTACTTCCATACAAATAAGATAAATAAATCTTAAAAAAAAAAAAAAAGAAAAGAAAAGAAAGAAAGAAAGAAAGGAAAAGAAAAAAGAAAGAAAGGAAGGAAGGAAGGAAGGAAGGAAGAAAGGAAGAAAGGAAGAGAGAAAGAGAGAAAGAGAGAAAGAGAGAAAGAGAGAAAGAGAGAAAGAGAAAGAGAGAAAGAGAGAAAGAGAGAAAAAAGTCAGGGCTCCTAAGGAAGACCCTGAAACATTTGCTACTAACAATTATTCCAAGTGTGTGCAGAGTGTCAGAGTGTCACCACCATGTTAAGCACTAGATTCTTAACCTTCACAAACCTCTAAAATGAAGGAAGAAACCAAGCTATACACAGATACAAAGATATACACATGTACACACATACATATGAGCATACACACAGTGACTATAAATTTTCAGCATCTCATTCACGGTTAAAGTACCCAATCATCAACACATCACAGAAACTGAGCATGAGAGGCAGATTTTATAAGTACTTCTCTAACCCTGACTGGGTTTCTTGTGAAATACAGAGAATGACATTTACTAATGTTGCAGAAAACATCCTAATAGTCTCAACAAAGACTACAATGTCTATCCCACATTACCTGCTTGAAGAGTAATTTTGTATTCAGCATTTGTGGATGTTTTCAGGGTAAAGAAACTTCCTACCCCACCTCACAAATTATACCAATCAATTACTATGGCCATGTTCATGAAAGGGTTAAAATAATAGCACTCTGTAGACTTGAAGCACTTCTTTGAAATTACAAGTAATGCACATACAAGTAGGTAATTACAGAGCAGAGGTGTGACTGAGAAACAGACTTGACATATCTCTGTGCTGGGTGGAGAGCACGTGCACACTGCACAGGGCACATTATTAACTACCTCCTCCAGCTGAGAAAGCAAAGGCACCAGAAATTAAGCTAAAGTCACCTCACAAGTGACATATCTAGGAATACAAACCAGAAATGACTTTCTCAAGAGCATACTTGACAGTAGTTGTCAGAAACTAGAATTAACTGTTTAGAAAAAAGACATAAGGACAAGGTGTTTTTATAGCTATTCTTCGTAACGTAAAGGACTATGCTGGAAGATGGTATCTAAAATACTTAACCTTGACTGTCATCTTGACAAGATCTAGAATCACCTGGGAGACAGACTCCTGGGATACCTGTATGGTGTTTTCAGGGAAGCTTAACTGAATAAGACTGACTGGGTGTGTGAGTGTGAGTGTGAGTGTGTGTGTGTGTGTGTGTGTCCGTCCCTTCACGGGGAGGGGGTCATCTTAGAGGCTGGGGTCCTGGACTGAAGGAGGAGGAGGAAGCCAGCTGAGCAGCAGTATTCTGCCCAACTGAGGATACTGTAACTGAGCAGCAGCCTCCTATTTCCATTGCCATGGCTTCTTTACCACGATGGACTATTAATAACCCCTTCTCTCCTTAAATTGCTTATGTCACAGCAACAAGAAGGGTGACTAGTCTACTATCCTCTGGCCTCCCTGCTCCCCACCCTTTTGCCTGACAGTATACTCTATCTTACAAAGAGTGGTAAGAGTGGGTATGGTTTCTATCCATGCTTATGGGCTAAGTCTAAAAGACAGCCACTAATAGCTGGTGTAGTGGCCCACACCTTAAATTTCTAGCACTTAAGAGGCAGAGGCAAACAGACCTCTGTGAGTTCAAGGCCAGCCTGGTCTACACAGGCCAGCTAGAGAAACATAGTGAGACCCATCTTGAAAAACAAACAAAAAAACAAACAAAAGAAAGCCACCATACTAGCTGCCATTTTTGTGGAAACATCTCACAACCACAATGCTTTCCTATATTCTCATACCCGTCCTCTCTCCCTCTCTCCTGTTCTTTATACCCCAGGCTGGCTTCAAATGTATGACAATCCTTTAGCCTCACCCTTCCAAATTTTTGGCAATACAGGGGTGAGTCACCACATGTGGACTTACAGTTTCAAAAGAACATTTCAGTTGTGTATGGTGATACATGCCTTTAATTCTGTACTTGGTAGGCTGAGGATATATGAATTAGGAGTTTATGGTCAGCCTGGATTATATAAGATCCTATCACAGAAACATAGAAAACAGATTTTACACAAAAAAGATGAAATAATATTTGGGGTGGTCTGGGAGGGCATGTTTACGAAGAATTAACTGAGAGGAGGAGGTCCTCTTCCAGAGTATGGCAGGCCCGAAGGTCCGAGGGGGGATTAGGTATTGGCTGCTGGCCTGCCTTCACTGCTTGCTGGTGTGTGCCTGTGCTCTGCTGCTGCTATCTCTCACTGATCTCGGACGTCAGCTTCTCTGAGTTGTACAATGGGATGAAGACTGGCAGTGCCTCAGAAGCTTCCAGATCTTAAGCACCAGACTGAGACACTTCTGAGACATCCAACTTTGAAACTGTAGACCTACCCAGTTTTCAGCCTGTCCAGAGTACAGATGGCTACTGTTGAATTGCTTAGCCCCTGTTGGTTGTAGGCATTCTAATAAACCTTCTTTTATATAATATATCAATCACACATTCTATCAGGTCTGTTCCTGGAGAGAACCCTCTCCCATTGTCTTTCCAGGGAAGCCCAACTTTTAAGACATTGCTTTTTCCTTCCACCCATACAATTCAAAACTTCACCTCAACAGACAGCTATTACTCTGATTGTGGTGATGACTTTAAAAGCACATGCTTATCAAAATTTACTGCCTAGCATATTTTAAACATGTATAGACTACTTTATAAAGAAAAAATCCTTAGTATATATACTTAAAAAAAAAAAAAAAAAAGAAAACATGCAGGGGCGGGCACGCAATGGTGGTATACACGTTTAATCTCTGCACTTGGGAGGCAGAGGCAGGTGGATCCCTCTGATTTTGGGGCCAACCTAGTCTACAGAGTGAGTTCCAGGACAGCCAGAGCTACACAGAGAAATCCTGTCTCAATAGAGAGAAAAAAAAAGTAAAAATGAAAAAAAGAAAAAAAAAAAAAAAAAAACCCTCCTGGGGAAGAAGATTTCTTCTTTCTTTCCCAGGCATCATTATTACCCCAGGTCTCAGCTGCTCCTGCTGTGCCATCCGTGGCCACTGAAAAACTGCACTTGCTCATCTTCCTTACACTTGTATTTACATTTTGCCAACTTAGTAATTTTTCAAGTCCCGATTAATTTTTCTTTAACTTCTTTTTGGTTACTAGCAAGGAGACTACCATTTAAAGAACGTTTGTCAACTGATATGCTTTACACATTTTCTTCTTTTGACAGTTATCTATGCCCAAAGGCATAGAACTAGTTTCTCCAAGACTGGGACTGGCTGACTGTCTGCCTCAGCAGTCAGACCGCTTCTTTGTTTCTGGGTTTTCTTTACAGAGCTATGTAATTTCTTCCTTCCTTCCTTCCTTCCTTCCTTCCTTCCTTCCTTCCTTCCTTCCTTCCTTCCCCTCTTCCTTCATTCCCTCCCTCCCTCCCTCCCTTTCCTTCCTTCCTGCCTCAGTGCTGGGGATGGAAAAGAAAGCCTTCTGCAAGCTGGGAAAACACTATACCACTGCCCAGCACTATAATTTTAAATAATTTACATTAGTTAAGCTGATGGTTGGAAATACAGCAGGCGAGCGAGAGCTGCTGTGTGCTGCTTGCTTAGCACTGTCACCGTGAATCATCGCGACCTCAGTCACACAGAACATCAAAGAGCAATGCTGATGCAGACCCAAGAACTAAACACAAAGTCTCTCATGTTTTAACTAAAAACCCAACATGTCAGAAATAAAAACATCATCAATTTTAGTACGCACTGAAGCTCTGAGGTACAAGACCAGCTCTCCCCCTCTCCCCTCTGACTTTTAGTGAACTTTCAGGGAACTATCTCCCAAACCCCTTCTGCCCATTTTCAGTCAGCATCTTCTTATGTTAGCCTCAGAAACTCACTGACATACTCTGGTTCCTGCATATTTGCCCTTTCTGAAACCATCCTAGGTGTGAAATCTAGGGTCTTTACTTGGCATGTATTTGTGTCTGATTGGCTGAACAGTGATGGAATCAATCTCAGGGCAAGTACTTCACAGACAGACACCACATCCCAGCTAGTATATTTGTAAGACTCAACTTGTTTTAGGATTACATTACATTATTACTATTACTACTACTACTGCTGAATGAATGAATGAATGAATGAATGAATGAGAGAGAGATACTCTTACCATGTAGCCATGATTGGCCTGGAACTGGATATATAGACCAGGCTGGCCTAACAAACACGGAGATCGACCTGCTTCTGCCTCCTGGTACTGGGATTAAAGGCAGGCCAGGCCAGGCCAGGCCAGGCCAGGCCAGACCAGACCAGACCAGACCAGACCATACCGGGTTCCCTTACTTCTGATTATTGAGTAGTACTCTGAAGTACATTGCACACTTCCACACTTCTTTACACACTTACCAGCCACCATCATCTGGACCATCTCCACCCCTCCCTCCCATTCCTGTCTTCTGACTGACCATTCTCATAGGTGTGAAGGGTACTTCACTGTACTTTTGGTTATTTCCCCAGTGTTAGCCCATGCCGGTCATCTCATGAAATGTCTGTTGAAATCGCTTCTATTTTAAAGTGGGATATTTTACTACTAACTTATAATGTTTTATTTTGTTTTCTTTCCCAGGCATGGGACACATCTGATCCTAGCACCTGGGAGGCCGAGATAGGCAGAGCTCTGTGAGTTCAAGGTCAGACAGAGATCTTACTATTTGCCCAGGCTGGTCTCTGACTCCTGAGCTCAAGTGATCTTCCTGTTTTTCTAAAAATTTCAGTTACTTACCACGTGTCTCTCCTGAAAACCACAATCGCAAGCTAAAAAAAAAAAAAAAAAGTAAAACCTAGCCAAATAAAGAAATAAAAGATAACATGCTTATCCCAAAGTCAGCCGTATGAGTCTCTTTACCAGGTAAGACTTTGAGGCTGACAATACTCTATAATACTCTATTTCTGTGAACTTCTGTGGAAAAAAAAACAAAAAAAACAAAAACCTGACACACTGTAGAAATAAATGGGTCAAGTGAGGGGAACTGCTTTCCCACCGGGATGTGAGATTGAATAGGAAGTGGCTGAATTAGACAGAAGAAAGGCTGCATCACCCATTCATACTTGGCTTTTGTATATCAAAGGCTCAGCTTCCTTTGCACTTAGCCCATTAACTAAAGCATTCCAGTTTCAAGGTGACACAGATTCTTCCTCCTCCTCCTCTTTCACAGAAATATCTTTCCCCTTTTTATAACTTACATTAAAACTAGAATCCTTAAAACAGACTTAAAATTTTCAGTAATTTTTAAATTTTCAAATAATGCTCTAAGAAAAACCTACTGTCATGGCATAATAAAAACAAGCCACCAGCTCTATCACTAGGGACCTGCACACTCCTGCCTGAGCCATTTAGATGCCACAGTCAGGAACCTGGGGAAGGAACATTTACACTAGAGTTTTCACACATGAATACTGTTTCTTCTATACATGTCAAAGTAAAGTTGTTCCATTTAGAGCCCCAGTGACACTGACTGGAGCTGTCAACATCCAGCCTCATTAGAGATACATGTACCACTGGCTAAGGAATCTTTTATGAATAGACCAGACACTTCAGATCAAATATGGGGTACCAAAGATCTCCTAGATGTTAAACTTGCTAACAATCACTTGGTCTAAATGAGAAAATGTAGCAGAGCTATGGGGGTAGGGAGCACTGAAGACAGGTAGGCCCGGCCTTGCCTCTCATCAATGTAGAGAATAAAGAATGTAATTCACTTAGTGATTTGAACTTGGCACTGACAGCACTCCTTGGCTAGTGCTTTTGTGACATTCAGAATCCTTTCATGGGTGATAGCCTTTGGCTTAGCAGACTGTACACCGCTTCTGCATCCAGGCTTTCTTTACTCCATCTCTGATGTATAGAACTTCAGGATAGCAAAAAGGGAAAGAAGAGTGGGAACAAAAGCTTTGCAAGAGGACCCAGGGAGAATTCTGGGTACATCTGAATTCAGTATATCTGAAGGTTGAATTCTGAAATTGTCAAGTGTTAAGACTAATTTAAGATTCACTTAAAAAAAAAAAAAACACACAAGTTAGAAAATAAAAACTGTTTAGTCTTAGGATTTACCAAATCAAAGTTCTGCCATCCATCCAAGCTTAAATAGACAGACACATGCAGGCTACTGAATGAACTCTATCTGGGACTTGAGTGCAGCTCAGTGGGAAGGCTCTTGATTGTTAGCATGCATGAGGTTCTTGATGGGGTTCTCAGAGCCACAAACATGATGAATGAATAACTACCTGTGAAATTTTTGATAAGACTAGTTAACCAATAAAAAGTGATTTCAAGAAATGAATTTTGACAACATTCTTTAAAAACCCTCTGATTAAGTGAACAATAAGCTTAACATGTATGCTGACTAGGTAATTCAGCTTGGCCAGATTGATAACTTCCTTGGACTGTGCTCATATTTTCAATGGGCTCGTATCTAAAGAAAGCTATCCAGTACGTAAATACAACAGGTATTATTGCTATTTCTTACTCAGACCTAAAGTTTTAATGTCTGTGAGAAATACCATGTGCTGTCCTTTCTTGGTTTTACTGGGGACATTCCCTGGCAGTGCCAGGGAAAAGGTAGTACCCATTCCTCCTGGCACCCACAATACAAGGATCTCATGATGTCCACTGAGGTGAACTCACTACCCTTCTACCTTCCTCCCAACTAGTCTGACTAGCTGAAAGCTCAGTCAGTATCTTAAAAGGTAACCTGAGCAAAAGTATCAATAAGCAGCATCACTGAAGAAAATAAATATTTTCAGAATTGAAAATATTTATTCTTTCTTTCTTTCTTTCTTTCTTTCTTTCTTCCTCTACACAGAGAAACTTCTCTAGTAACCAACTATAGCAATCATCCCTGAAAGTATACTTTTAAAGATTTATTTTTATTAATGTATCTGTGTGAGCATGTGACATGTATACAGGTGGCTGTGGAGACCAAAAGAGGGCATTAGATCTCCTGAAGCTGCTCCTGAAGCTGAAGTTCCTGAAAGGCGTGAGCCTTGCTATTTGAGTGCTGGTAACAGAATTCTGTTCCTTTGCAAGAACACCCAGTACTCTTAACTGTTGAGCCATCTCTCCAGACCCTGGGAATTTTTATCTTAATATTTATGAAACACCATAGCTACTGCAGGGATTACAAAGATTACATTACTCCTACTAACAAATAACTCAAGTCTAGTAAGGAAGTGATCGCAATGATGAAGAGTTCTGTACTAATGTGCAACCAGTTAAGTAGAAGACTCACTAGACATTAAGTGCAATGATGGCTAAGGTTCTCTTCACCTGTCTGTGGAAGAAAAAAAATTTTTAACCTGTTTTAAAATAACATTTCAGCATAGCATCTTGGGGACTTAATTTTAAGCCCTCAGGCACACACTACACAAAGTAGCAAACTGAGGGCCTAACCTCCTAGAATTCCTTCCAGCAACCCGCATCATCCCATATAGTCTGTCCTTCAGAGTCTCTCAGTCCCACCCCATTCTCGTGCCACCCAGGCCACCTGTCTCACACAGCCAGTCACACTGCCCGCAATTTGGTCAAGAAATGGTCCTTATATCACTGCTCAAGTCAAGCGCATTGACAACCTTATCAATAGTGTCCAAGCAAGTAAACAATTATGTTTCTACCCAATACTGTCTCTACTAAGCCTCACTACCAACACAAAACTAACACAAAACCCACTAGTAATACAAAAGCTAGGTCCTGGTGCTCATGTAGGTTACTTGGTACACTGAGTCCCCTCTGTGTCTCCGTATGGTGTTCCTCCACACCTGGTTTGCTCATTGTCTCCTTGCAGAGTTATCACTTTCTTCCAAGGAAGTTCTATCTTTCAGGACCAACACTATTCAAGCCAAGTTGTGTGTTTCTACACCATTACCCCATCAAGCCACTTTCTCTTCTGAGTGATGGCCATGCCCTCAGCATTTCCCAAGGGCAGTTCTCCTAAACTACAAGTTAGTCTGGAGGGAAACTTCTTGGTGGTCATGGAAGGCTGGGAAACACTGGGCTGGACTTCTCGAGCATGTTTTGAAATTCACCCTTACAAAGAGGATACAGCAAATATATCAGTACATAAGTATATACCATCATAGACTTTTGCCAAATTCCTGTATGAATATGTGGCTTCCTCTAAACATTTCTTGATTATGCTCTCTCTTTACACAGCAACATCAGCAGGTCAACTCTGGGAAATCCAGAAGTCCCTTCTTTCACTGTGGCTGTGACACAGAAAGCAGCAGCAGAGAACAAAAAGGCCTGGCATTAGAGGACCTGAGGCATGTACCACAGCTGACTAACAGCTGGCAATCAATCTGTACGAGCCAAGGTTCCTCACATCTGTACACGACCGTAAGATCCACACTTACTACCTAATACAAAGAAAGTCTCGGAAATCGTGCTGTCGATACTAGCAGCAGGATGGGTGCAACACCATGCAAAGGAAGTGAGATTAAGAGTCTGCTTTAAAAGCTACACTATTCCTATATGCGAGGGCTTTGAGGTACACTAAGTTGAAATCTGGGATCTCCTACAAACTGCAGGATATTATGGAAATAACTTCTTTCTCTGTTTTTCCACTTTGCTCACCTGTGAAATGGGAACAATAATAAAGGCAACCACTTTAAAGGAGTATTGTAAATATTAAGTATTAGAGTCTTGACATGAAGCCAAAGTGAATGTTCGTTACTTACCGGTTTTTTTTTTTTTTTTTTTTAATTTATTTACTTTACGTATATGAGTACACTGTAGCTGTCTTCAGACCCCAGAAGAGGGCATCAGATCCCATTACAGATGGTTGTGAGCCACCATGTGGTTGCTGGGGATTGAACTCAGGAGCTTTGAAAGAGCAGTCAGTGCTCTTAACCACTGAGCCATCTCTCCAGCCCAATTATGCACATTTTAAGACTTTGCTTAAATGGAGAGCTGAGCTACAGCAGACTGTCCACCATTCCTACCTCACAGCTGTCCTCATCGATTCAGCTGCACCAGGACGCACAGAACCACCACTTTCTTTCCTTAGGGTGTTTCCTGACAGAAGCTTTACTCCAAATATCAGCCCACAGCCTCTCACTCAGAGCAAAGCTTAGCAGGCCCGTTCCTTGCACTCTTCCTCTTTCTCAGTGTTTCGTATTTGATGTGGACTCTGAGGAAACAGGAATACTCCTGCACTCCTCTCCCACAGCTTCTGAACAACTCTGTTGTTGATCTCTGCCTTAGCAAGAAGGTAATTCACATGGCCTGAGTTACTATCTCCTAACTGCAGATCTAGCTTAACTCCTATTTGCTAATTTAACTTGGATTCTCTTGCTTTGTTCAGAGAGTAATTAAAAAGAAATGATCTTTGGGAATAAAAAGTACACAATACCTTTGAGTACTTTGGCTCAAGCCAAGTGAGTTTTGCTGTGAAAAATTTTAGTCTTACTCTTCTAGATAGTACACACAGAATGAGGCACACGTTCCCAAGAACCCCTTTGCCATGAATGTGTGTTTGTTAGGTGTCGGTCTTGGCAAAGGACTTCACCAGGGATACTTTTCTGGCTGCTGAGAATAAGCTGACTTGATGCTGTGACACTGTAGGTAAACAGCTCAAGCCTTCTCAGGAAGAAAGCACCACTATAGAAAGAATATTGCCTGCCTAATATTGTCTAAGGAAGGAAGACTGAAGGCTCCTGGGGGATCATTTATTATACAAAAAGGTGATGGCTACCAGCTTCAATGACAGAGAACTGACAGTTTAAAAAAACTGTTGGCACAGGAAGGTTTATGAAGCAAAATGGAAAGACCAACCCAGCCTGCTCTCTGGGGAAGCATCTCCCAAAGGCCTCCTCAGTCTTGCGACTATACATGGCCAGGTGATCTCATGTGTTTGTAACAGCAAAGACATGTTGCAGCAAATAGGCCAAAGGAGGAGTGTATGTGATGGTAACAACTCCTTATTCTAATTCCTAGAGAAAGCATTTAAATTCATTGGCCTGTATAAGACATATACTCCAGAAGCCACATTCTTATCCACTCTTAATCACAACTATATCATAACCCAGACTCTGAGGGTCACAGCACTCACAGGAGTAGGAAGGCTGCTTTCACAGGACTGATCCTGCTATGGTAGTGTGCAGCTGTGGAAGGCGGGCGCAGGAGAGTGTGCACACTGTCTGCACTGCCTCAGGGATGTTTCGTGGCTGGGTGCCCAGATTGTCTAACTCTGCACACAACTCTATAGTGTTTTGAGGGCTACACAGGAGGAATGCGTTCTTAAGTTAACAAACAGTCTCTTCATCCTCTGAAAGCATGTGAGGCCGCCAAGAAGTCACTTTTAGTGAGTTACAAAAATGGCCCAAAGTGTACGGAATTGCAAAGCACTCTGAACATGAAAAACCTTGTTATGTAGAAGTGGAGGACGAAAATAAAGCAAATATGCTCTTGACAGAGGTTATCATGTATCTGTCTCACACCACTTACATGCCTTCTCTATAAGGTTACACAATCACTTCTAGCAAGTAATCTTCATTATTTGTAAGTAATTATATTTCTGAACAATTGTGTATAGCCTGAAAATGTATCAACGGGAATACATTTATGTGTTAAGGTCTATTTTTAAAAGGCATATTATTTTGTAAGAAACCCTCTCCTCAGAACAACACAAGTATTTAAAAGCCAATTTGTAAAAATTTAATTTGCATAATCAAACTGGCTTAAAGTAAAAACCTACCCCTAAAATCTCCCCCCTAAATGTTAACTAGTTCACAAGTGATGTTCCACTCTCTTTACTCAAATCTGTGCGTCTTCAAATGGGGTGATTAAGATGTATCTGTAAGACCCCTCACTGAAGCCATTACCCTGACAGAGGACTTCATCGCCCGCTCATCTCAAGAGCCTTCCGTTCTCTCCCCTGCACACAGTCTGAAAGAGGACTGGATGAGAGGTAAAGCCTATCTGATTGCCTCAAAGCAATTTCAGTCAAAGGAATCTAAACCACACAAAACCTGCCACCTGGTTTTTCTGGGCTCATTTGGAACCTTCCCAGCCCTGCCTGTTGGGGCTCTGCCTCCTGCTCCCCACTCCAGTGCACACCTCTCTGGGCCCCAAGAACTGCTGTAATCCTGCTTCATCTCTTTTCGTGATTTCTCCAAAGTCTTTGCTACCTTCAACCCCAAATCACCCCAAATCACCAATTTCCTTTTTTGTAAAATTCTCTCAGGGGCTGGAGAAATGACTCAGTGGTTAAGGTCACTACTAGCTGCTCTTAAAGAGGACCAGGGTTCAATTCCCTGCACCCACCTGGCAGCTCACAGCTTTCTGTAACTCCAATTCCAGGGAATCCAACACCCAAATACAGACATACATGTAGGCAAAACACTAAAGCACATAAAATAAAAATAAAATTTAAAAAAATCTTATCAAATAACACCTTTGCACAGTAGTCTTGACTAAGTCATAGTCATCACAGAATCTCACACACAGACACTCACAAACACACACAGCCTCACACCTTCCCTTCACAGATCTAATTGATACTGAAGGTGACAGTCTACAAAATAACTCTGCAACCTCAACATTTTAGGTTGTAATGGAGCTATTTATGATGCCAAAGACACTAACACACTCAAACCAAATCACAAAAAAAGTAATGCTACTCAACTTGCCAACCCTCCCCCCAGAGCCCCGTGTCTTCTCTCTCTCTCTCTCACACACACACACACACACACACACACACACCCACCAATGTCAACTTGGGTCCAGCAAGAGTAAGTTCACAAGCAGGACCTCCTTACTCCCTAGCTGGTGGCTATGAATACGTGGGAAGATACAGATATTCGATTCTTAGCCAGTATTGCAGACACTTTATCTTCCGCATAAAGCTCCCTTCAATGAGGAAAAAGCTGCCTCTCATCCCAGTCCTGACTTCCTCCCTCCCAGGCTTAATTCTGGGTGATAGTATTTGGAAGCACACATAATTACTTCAGTAAAGGCCACTGCTTAACAAAAAGGTGGCACCAGTGAGGAATACTGTCCTTTAAAGTTTCAAATAATCTCCAAGTGGTATGGCTACTTTTTAGCCAAGGATGTCAAATAAAATAATGCACCTTACTCCACCCCTCAACTAACTACTTATTCCAAAATGCTAAGTCAATTAAACATAAATATAAACCTGTTACAAAACAACCCTTTTTATTAAACATATATCTGCTTCTTATGACAACACAACGCTAAACATAAAGAGGAAGACAAGCATTTACTAGAGTCCCAATAACCACCAAAACATTTAAACACCAGAATCCAAAGTGGAATTAAGATTAACCCTTTGCCAATCTCAGAGTCTAAACTGACAGCTTGCTAGCACATGGGAGGTCACTGTCAGACTGCTTTGGACAAGAAGCATGAGTTTAAATTCATAGTTTTAACATCAGATTCGTATAATTAAATCATAAGTGTAGGATGCACAATTTAACTATTACTTTCTGAACTATTAATTTCTCATTACTCAAAATATAAAATAAAAATAGACTCTAAGAATCTTATGAAAACACAAGTACTAAGATATTTTGGTAGAGGAAAAGTCTTTTCAGTATCTGTAAACAAAGTCCCAACTATTCAGACCCCCCCCCATGAATAAAATCAATTCCATCAATATAACAGAAACCTGTATTTTAGACACCTCATTTCCTCAATAAAAGCATCTTAATGAGTGCCACACTGAAATGTCCAAAGCAAGGCTCACCTCTTCTGTTCTGGAAAAAAATGTAATTTTCAAGGTGCCCTCTGCCAGCCAAGTTCAACTGGCTTAGGCTGTCTTATCTAACTCAATCTCTCATTTTGTAGGGAAAGAAGTCTGCAATCCAGGAATATAATTGTCAGCACCCCCACAGTTCAAACTGTCCTAAGTCACTGGGGTCACATTTTTAGGGCCTCAACTAATTCACATAATAGTTACTCCAGTCCAAAGACATGAAATCGCATAAAATAACAGCGGATACAGTCGGGTGCCATTCAGAGATGTGGTAATGAACAGACTACTTATATTTGCTCAAGGTGGTTAATGTGTACACCAGATACCCGGTAAACAACCACTACCACCGGAATCTGGGCAGTACAATGGAGCAAAAGAGCCAGGGGACTCCGACGTGCAACTCTTTCAAGATGCCCAAGTTGGCCATCAACGGAGCACCATTTTGAGTTTTGAACCTATGCTTCACTCCCAGAAGCCAACGAGCAGACCACTCAAATGGAGGTTTCATCTGGCGAAGGCAAAGGTTGGAGAGAACTCAACTAATTACACACGGAAGCACCAGCACTGTCAGATGTCTCGGAACGCCATAGGTGCAGCCGAGCCCCGCCGGCTCCTCCTCCACGGGCTCCCGCACAGCATCCCAGCACCATCCTTCATCAGGATTCCTCCAGCGACGCGCAGCGCGCGCGCCAACCGTCTCCTCGCCCGGCCAACGCACAGGGGGGTGGGGGTGGGGGACAGCGTCAGGTCCACATCTGCAGGTTTTAAACTGCGACGGAGGCATTCGCTACATCTCACCCACTCGGCGAAACCGCGGACCAAGCTACCCTAAAAGCAGAGGCGGCGTCGGGGCGCTCCGGTTTCCTTATCTGTTAACCGGGTCGGGATAGCTGCAGTGGCGGCGGGTGGCGGTGCGTCCTCCTGGCACGCAGCACTCCGCAGTCCGTTTGCAACACCGTTACAAATAAATCCACCTCATTTCACAACTGCAGGGGGCCCTCGGGGTCGCCCATGGCTCACCAAACAACGCCACACTGCGGATCGGTGTATGCCACCCTTTGGAAACTCACGGTCTGCAGGGGACCGTGCAAGGAGAGCGAGTCTCATCCACTGCATTAGTTTTAAGAAGAGAGCGAGCGAGCGAGCGAGCGAGCGAGCGAGCAAGCGCGGGGGAGACGGCTAAGCATCCGACCCCTGGGTCCCCATCCCGATGCCGCACGCCCGGCCAGGCGCTCGCAGTCCGTGCCTCTCCTCCCGCCCGTCAGCCCCGGCCGGCGCCGCACGCGGGTCGCTCGGGGCCGCCGCGCTCCGGCTCGGCCGAACAAAGGGCCCGAAGACCTCCGGGCGCAGCGGCGGCGGCGCTCTCACCTGGGCTCCGTCCCCGGCGGAGGCTCCGCGGGGCTCCGGCGGCGCGGGCCTGGCGGTGGAGAGGTCGCTCTCGGCCGCCCGGGGCCCTCGGGGGCGCTCCGGCGGCGGGGGCCCGCTCAGTGCCGGCGCCGCGGGATCGAGTCCGGGCGCGGGCGGCGGGTGGGCGGCGGCACGTCCCGGCAGGTCCAGGTCCAGTGCCCGCGACGCCGCGACGCGCCCTGCTCCTCAGTCTCGGCGGGCCGCGGCTCGGACGCAGCCCGGGTCTGAGGCGGCGACGGCGGCGGGCGGCTGGGCGCGGGGCCGCTCCGCTCCCTCCGCCTCAGGCTCCGGCTCGAGCGGGCCCGCGGCGGCGGCGGCGGCGGGAGCGCGACGGCGCGGGGACGGCCTGTCACGGGGGCGGCCGGGGTGACCCGGCGGCTCTCAGGGCTGCACGGCGACGCGGACGGCGACGGCGGCTGAGGCTCCCGGGGCCGTCGCGCTGAGGTGCGGAGCTGCCACCGCGGCCATCTTGTTGCTCTAACTGACAAGAACCCCCCCTCCCCCCGCTCCAGCCAGACGCGGCGCTCGCGCCCCCGGGCCCGCCCCGCGTGGGCCTCCAACAGGAAGTCGTACCGGCCCCCCGCACGTGACTCCCACCGTATCTGCATACCGGAGGGCGGGACGGCCAATCAGCGCCCTGATCCTCAACTCCGCCTCCAGACAGTGCTCCCGATCCCATTGGTTCGTCCCGAAAAGACCACGCCTCCTCCTTCTCCCTTAATACCCGCCCGCGCTGTGGTTGCCCAGACCGCGCGGGGAGCGCGCGGGGGTGCGAGCTGCGCGTTCTTCCCGCGCCACGGACGCGCGCCCTTCCTCGGAGCTGGCGCTCCTTCCCGGTCAGTGCGGAGAGCCGTGCGGAATTCTCCCGTGGCCGCTCGCCTTCCCGCTTCTGGGCACTGTGACTCCGCGTTAGCGTGCGCACCAAAGGGCCTCAGACTCAGTTCTGCGCAGCCACCTCCGTTCTCCGGCTCTGCGCCCCGCCGTGTCCCAGGTTCGCGCGGCGTTTTCGCCCGGCGGCGCTGGCCCTCTGCGCAGCGGCGCCCTGAACCTGGCGCACGCACCGGCGCGCCTCCGGCCCGTGCCGTGCACACGCCCTGTACCTCCCCACGGTGCACACACGTACGTGCGCGGGCCGCGGCCTAGAAGCTCGCTGCGCGCTCCTGGCGGCATCCTACTGGCCCCCTCCTTCGCTCAGCGGCTCCCCGGGGATTGCCCCGCTGCGAGCCAAACAATCCGGGCTGCGAAACAGCCCCCCGGGGAGGCCTGCTTTTCCCCCGCAGCTCCCTCACCCTACACCACAGCGCACGCAACCTGCCCACTCCAAGCCCTAGGCTGCGACTACACACCCCGCATTTCCTTCCTGCCTCTCGGTAGCTCGTAGTGGTCCTCCATTCCTTGGCTCCTCCTCAGTATACATATACATAATAATCCGTGGTGGGTAAGGTCCGAAGCACTGTGCGCTCAGTAGAGTCCCTTTCAAGTTTCGGTTCAAGCCATGGGAAGATTTTGAAAGCTCCTATTTTTCTCCATATTCATGGAAGATGATGGAAGGAGCCTAGTTCCTCTCCTCCACCACCACCCCAGACCCTGCTGTTCTGGAAGATCCGCGATGCTTCTGAAAGTTGTCGGTGCTGTAAGAGGCCATTCCCTGCCTATGTGTTCCCGTCTGGAAGAAGAGACAACGCTCTACTACCTTGGAGATGCAGTTTTGCTGCCGTCAGTGTCGTGCTTTGAAATGTTTGTGGAGGAAAGGGACACAACAGACTTCCTGCTCTTCCTTCCCTTCAGGGTCCCGTGAGCTGCGTACACTCCTTTCTTCTTTCTGTTATAATTTAAGCCTTCGGATTGTCAGATTCACTTACTCTCCGAAGTCATCTTCAAATGTCTGCTGTGTTGTGTATTTTTCATCCTGAAAACCCACATCCCCTAGAAAGATCTGATGGCAAACGTGGCTCACACAGAGACTTCTGCCTTTTCTATTCAGCATTTTATTGACTTCAGTTAAATTCTTGATTGCTGAGAACCTGTATCTTTTGTGTTTGTCAAAAGTACAGATATTATCACATGATCCAGTAAGAAGCACAAATAGCATCCTGCAGATAGATGCACAGCATGCACTAGGTAGATTGCTAAATCCATGACGAGCCCAGAGTCTGGGTGGAACAACATTGTAAACTTCAGTTATCGGAATATTGAACCAAAATGACATCATTTAGCAGTTTATCCTTGCCAATGACTTTGTGACAATGACCTTTCCTCTCTTCCAGCTTTCTTTGTTATCATCCTCCATCCCCTTAAGCTTAACCTGGCACAGTAAGGATGTCTTCCTACCTTAGATATCCAAACACCAGCAGAAAAGGTGGGCTATATCTTTTGAAATGAAAATTAGACTCAGTCTGGTATATGGACCTGTGATAGTAGAAAGAATATTTGAGGAGCCAGAGTGTTGCTCAATGGTAGAGTCCTTGTTGAGCATGTTCAAAGCACTTGTGTCCATGCACATGTGGGTGCGCGTGCACACATACACAGACACACACACACACAATTTAAAAGCCTGGCATAGTAGCACATACCAGTAATTTCAGGGCTGAGAAAGCAGAACCAGATTCCACAGGCTCATTTTCCAGTCTGCCTAGTTTAATTGGCAAGTTTCTGGCCAGTGAGAGATCCTGACTCAAAAAAACAAGGTGGCTAGTCATTGTGATGCACACCTTTAATCTCAGCACTCTGGACAATGAGACATCTGAATTCAAGGCCAGCATGATTTTATGTAGAGTTTCAGACCAGCCAGGGCTACACAGTGAGACAAAAACAAAAATCAAGGCAGACAATGTCTGAGGTTGTTCTCTGACCTCCACACACATGTATATGCACACGCAATATTCAAAAAATGTGATTAACTTTCATGAAGGTGTTCAGGAAGGTAGCCTGTCTCCCAGAGACCTTCCCAGAGGACCTACAGTCTGAGTCTTGAGGGAGGTCATGGAAGCAGTAACAGAAGCTCATGGAAGGACGCTGAAGAGAAGCAACAGCAAGTAGCAGGGAGAGAGACAAGGGAACATGGAGCCCTGTGCTATCAGGGTCTGCAGCAGCTCAGGAATAGCTGAGGGGGGGGGGGGCGAATCACAGAGCGCAGCTCATGCTGCCGAAGACAGAAGAGCTTTGGATTGTGATGAACCTATCTAGAAAATATGGCAGGTAACCTGGACAGGAAGGCCACATGCATGGTGCTAGTGCTGGGTAGGAGCCCAGGAAAGGTATGCGGACAGGAACTGAGCAAATGGAACATGGCAGTGGAAGTCAGACAGGACGCACTTGAAGATGAGGCTTACTTCAGACTCTGGTGTGCTTTAGGAGGGATCTTGTAATGGGTAACGGAGATGAGGTCGCATATGGTCTAGTCTTAGGTAGTGGGTAAAGGCTGAGAGGCAGAGGCCATGGTAAAAACTGAAGCCTTGGGTATGCTCAGGTCTCTCCTCAAAGATTCAGCGTGAGCCACACCAGGAGATGACTGGCAAGTCACAGTGACGAGGTCATCCACACAAGGTCCTGAGCACTCGGCAAAGCCCATTCATCTGAGCCCTGTGATGACAGGCAGGTGGCTTAGGGCTATCTCTTTGATTCAGTTCTGCTAAATTGGTGATCTGGTGTACCCAGGAGAGAGATAAGGAGATTCAAGTTTCAGGCTTTTTTTTTTTTTTAAGAGAGGAGAGAGATTTGCTGGCAGGCTAGTAGGCGTCCATGGTCTTTGCAGCTTCGGTGCTCAAGGTAAAGCCAGTGGTAAACCAGGAATGGACCTTTATGTCACAGATGGGAACTCCCAGTTTTGCTATCTGAACTCAGTCCAGGCCAGCCTCTCCGATCTTAACACTCACACTGAGCCAATATTTGCAAGAACTCACACAGACCAAAACCAAATAGACATGTCAAGCTCGGAGGTCTGCCCGCCTGAACTGTTGACACTGCCCGCCTGAACTGTTGACAATCTGCATCAGACAGGGCATGGTGAATATTAAAACAATGTTGCCTCTTTGTTCTCCATTTCTTCCTTGGCCCCTTTCCGTAGCCCCTTCCCCCTTTCCCTGTCTGAGTCTTATATACTGTAGCTCAGGTCGCTGCATAGCTCACTGTGAGCTCACTGCGTAGCTCAAACTGGTGGCAATCTTTTTGCCTCGCCCTTTTGAGTGCTGGGGTCATAGGCCGGAGCTGCCATACCTGTGTGGGGTTTGTTGTTGTTGCTTATTCACTTCCTTCCTCCGTTCCTTTGTTTTGGCAGTGGGAAGATAAAGCCTTGTTTGTAACTCAAGCTGGCTTTGAACCCTTGATCTTCCTGCCTCAGCCTTCAAGTGTGAGTGCTGGGATTACAGATGAGTGCTCCCATGCCCATCCCCACGGTCACATTTGTAAATAGTGTCACATTCTTCCTTCATAACTTTTCTGACCCGGTGTCACAACTCTCCGTCAGTGGTTGGTTCTTGTCATTGTCAGGGTTGTCGGGGATTGAATTGCTGGGATGAAACACCACGACCAAAAAGCAAGTTGGGGAGGAAAGAATTGATAAGAGAGGATGAAGTTTCTAAACAGGTAAAACAAACAGGAAATGAACAGATTGTTCCTTAAGTTAGAAGGGAACAGTAGAGAGCTAGGCTGGAAGCAGAGAGTGTTGAGCCAGAAGGCTGGGCTGGAGGGACAGCTCAGTGCACTTGTGTAGCATGTCTGAGCCCTTCGGGTTCCACCCCTAGCATCACAGAAACAAAAAGGAAAGAGCCATCAGGCTAGGAGTTGGAACACAGCCGCTGGAAGTTTGGGGCAGGAAGGTGACATGCTTAAAGCTACTCCAGGCGATGGCTTCCCAGGCTATACCACAGTAGATCAGAGCAAGGATCGAATGTGGCTGTTCAAACAATCGGTCGGTCATTCATTCACCGCCGTTCATTTATCCTATCAATTCACTCCCATTTCTGTCTGAGCCCCAGTGACTGCTTGTCTCTCTCCTCAGGCTTCAACCTCCCTCTTCCGACTGTCATTCCATCCCAGCACTGGCATGGTGCCTGGCACACAGTAGGTATTTAATAACTACTTATTGAAAGACGAACAAAGGGAAGCCCGAGTGGGCCGACAGCCATGATAACAGAAGTAGAGACGTTTCCGAGAGACGTAGACTAGGCCACTCAGGAGGCCAGGCCATCAGGGTCACTCCATGTTACTCCAGGTGATGGGCTCATGTGAACAACAGCCCTGGGAGCAGCACTGGATGGGCTTGCTGGGAAACGGCTTGATGTTTCTCAGATGGCGCCTATCACTATGCCTGTGTTACTGACACCCACCCAAGGGAGGCTGCCTTCAGGGTACATCCCTTCTTGCCTTCTGCAGCTCCTGCTTCAGTGCCACGTGTATGATTACATATGCTGTGTAAATGCTTCTGTAGTGATTATACATTCAGAAGTGCCATGCCATTTCCCTGCTGTGTCTCCTCCCTTTTGTCACGCTCCTATGAAGGACAAGGCTAGAGAACGTCCCATTGATCAGCTTTGTTTCCGAGAGCAGGCCAGAGATTTACTTATTTTTTATTTTATGTGTGTGTTTAGTCTGTGGGTATGTGTGTGCCTTATACATTTGCTTGGTACCCTCAGAAACCAGAAGAGGATGTCAGAACTGGAGTTATAGAAGGTTGTGATCTGCTGTATGGGTGCTGGGAACTGAACATGGGTCCTTTGCAAGAACAGCAACTGCTCTATCTCTTCAGCTTCCTCCTGAAGTATTTTAAATGGTGCCAGCAGACTATCTTAGTAGAAAGAGGCACTTACTACCAGGCTTGACAACCTGAATACGGTCCCATGTTGGAGAGAGCCAAGTGTCCCTCCCAAGTTTGTTCCCTGGCTTCCACATGAGTATTATGGTGCGCACGCGCACGTGCACACGCACACGTAAATGTAAAAAAATTAAGGGCCAGCAAGATGGCTCGATCTATAAAGACACTTATCACTAAGCCTGAAGACCTGCATCCAGTCCTCAGGCCCCACTGATGATGGAAGGAGAGAACCAACTTCAGAAAGCCACGGCAGGCACATATTCCCCACCACAACACAAAAATGCATAAGATAAGTAAATACAATTTAAAAACTTAAAAGTTTAAAACTGTTATAAATGCCTAGGAAGCGGCTAATGTTTTTATTTCCCATAAATATCTGTTGAATAAATGCAAAGGAAAACAAAGAGGTTTTCTTTGGTTGTCCCGGGTGGTGTGAGGCCAAGCTCAAAGCCTGCTGTGCGCTGCAGGGGCTAGAGTCCTGCTGGCTTCCCCTCTGCTGTCCTATGAAGAGTCTAGTTGATTCTACGTGAGCAGAACAGTGTCTGAGCTGTGTGCTGTGGAACCTCCAGTGTGTGGCACACTCCAGGTATTCAATAAACATTTGTTGGATTAAGGAATGAATGACTGTTTACCAGGGATTATTGGTTCACCTCTGCATGTGGCATTGGGGTGGAAGTCTGTCCAAACAACCTCAGAAGCTGGGGTACTGGTACACAGCTGCAGCCCCAGCAATGGGGAGGTAGAGGAAAGAGAATCAGGAATTCAGATTCATCCTCGGCTACACAGTGAGCGCTTTGCCAGCCTGTGGGCTACGTGTGAAACTGTCTCAAGAAACTAAACACAATGCTGGACAGATGGCTCAGCACTTAGCAGCACTGGCTGCTCTTCCAGAGGACCCAGGGCTGATCCCAGCATCCACGTGATGGCTCACAACTATCTGTGACTTCAGTTTCAGAGGATCCTATGCCTTCTTCTGGCCTCCATTGGTACCAGAACACATGCAGTATGCAAATTTGCAGGCAAAACTCGACACACATCACGTAATAAAAGGTAAACAAAACACAGAGTCAAGCAAGCCTGCTGGAAGTGAAGGGGTATGTGTCAGGCAGCAGGGCAGGAGCAGGGTGCTGGGCCCAAGATGGCAGTTAGGGTGACAAGCAGATTTCTGAAGCAGTTTGCAGAATGAGACCTATTTGACCTCAAACACTCAGAGCGTCAGCTCTTCCTGGAACCAGTAGGATGACTAATGAGAGGAGTAAGGCCAGAAACCTCACTGGCGTGTTGCAGCTGCCCAGGACCTACCTTCAAGCAGTTGGTGGGCTGGCAAAGGGGGCAGGTTCGCCAAGAGCCCATCGTTACACTGTGTGCCAGTCTTCTGAGTGTGTGTGCTGCATCACTACCACCAGGGACAGGTCTTGCTCATCCTTAGACCACCCATGTCCTCTCTAGAATCCAGTCTTAGTTAGGGTTTTACTGCTGTGAACAGACACCATGACCAAGGCAACTCTTATAAGGATAACATTTAACTGGGGCTGGCTTGCAGGTTCAGAGGTTCAGTCCAGTATCATCAAGAGGGGCACATTATCCAGGCAGGCATGGTGCAGGAGGAGCTGAGAATTCTACATCTTCATCTGAAGGCTGCTAGTGGAAAACTGACTTCCAGGCAGTCAGGGTGAGGGTCTTATGGCCACGCCCACAGTGACACACCTACTTCAACAAGGCCACACCTCCTAATTGTGCCACTCCCTGGGCCAAGCATATATAACCCATCACACATGCAGCCTTTGTTTTGGAGCCATTACTGAGATCTGCCTGCAGGAGCCAGGCCTCAAGTGCCAGAATCCTTTTGAGAAGAGATGTAGATTTACTGAGGGGTCAGCCTGCCTGTCAGGAGTCAGGGCTGAGCCCCCCGACCTCCCACATTCGCTCTTCACCATGTATATCCCAACAACCCAGGCATGTATATTCTGCTGAGTGCTCGTGCAAACGTGGCTAGAGCCAGAGGAAAGGGGAAGAAAAACACAAGCCCGGTGACATTCAGAGGTTGCCAGGCATCTAAATTTGGAATCTAGTGTGATCCGGAGTCAGCCAGCGGTCCTGAGCGTTTGTCTCGGACAGCCTGGGCAGGGTTCCCAATGGCTAGTTGTCAGACCATGGATATAACATGACACTAGACCAAGGGGAAGGCTAGATAATGAAGTTGCCACCCCATCTTTTCACCATAGTGACCACTTGTCTGTTTATTTGGGTTTATTCTTTCCAAAGAGAAAATAATGAAAATATAGAAAGTTGGAAAGATGAACAATGCTCTCCATTGTTCCAGCCCTGAAAGATGCCTATGTTCACAAGAGTGTTTCCAGTTGGGTGTGGTGATGTGTGTGGTGGAGGGAGGAGGTCAGGAGTTAAAGGCCTGCCTCAGCTACATATAAAGCTTGCTTCAGACTGGGCCATATGAAAAACCTGTCTCTAAAACCAAACAAGCTACTGGTCGTGGTGTACATCTTTGATTCCATCACTCAGGAGCCAGAGGAAGGCAGATCTCTGAGTTGGAGGCTAGCTTGGTCTACATTGTGAGTTCCAGGCTAGGCAGGACTACCTAATGCTGTCTCCTTCCAGACTCCTGTCTTGGCATAGTTTTTAGAAACCACAGAAATGAGGCCAGGGCAATGGTTCAGTGAATAAACATTTGCCAGTCAAGCATGAAGACTAGAGTTTGGATTCCCAGACCCCACAGAAATGCTTGCTGGGCATGACAGTCCACTGTAATCCCAACACTAGGGAGACAGAGACAGGGGATCTGAAGAAGCTGGCTAGCTAGAATAACTCCAGCAGTGCACACTGGGTTTGGTACAAGACCCTGCCATCAACCTTGGGTTCTCACACACCCACATCTGTGTCGCGTGCACACACACACACACACACACACACACACACACACACCTCAAAACAGGGAAATACAACACAAGTTGTTTTGAACACTGTGGGGAAGAGAAATTTGTTTAGCCTAAGAATAAGAAATATTTCGTGCTAGAGAGATGGGTCAGCGGTTAGAAAACCAACTGCACTTCCAAAGGTCCTAAGTTCAATTCCCAGTAACTGCATAGTTTCTCACAGCCATCTGTATTGTGATTTGGGCTGGTGAGATGGCTCAGTGGTTAAGAGCACTGACTGCTCTTCCGGAGGTCCTGAGTTCAATTCCCAGCAACCACATAGTGGCTCACAACCATCTGTAATGGGATCTGATGCCCTCTTATGGGGTGTCTGAAGACAGCTACAGTGTACTTACATATAATAAATAAATAAAAGCCTTTGGGCCAAAGTGAGCTGGCCAGAGAGAGTGGTCAGAGCAAGAGGGAGAAGGGAAGGGGAAAAAAAAAAGAAAAAGAAAAAAAAATTCATGGGCTGAAGAGATGGCTCAGCAGTTAAGAGCACTTAGTGCTGTTGCAGAGGACCAGGGTTCGGTTCCTAGCACCTACATGGCAGCTCACAACCATCTGGAACTCCAGTTCCAGGGCATCTAATGCCCTCTTCTGGGCTCTATAGGCTCCTGCACACATGAGGCACTTAAACTCATAATAAGCGAATACACATATAAAATAAATAAATCTTTAAAAAGCAAAGTTTTCACATTGAAGTTGAATAAAACTAACCAAGGCAACTTCCATAGTGACTGAGATGGCACACCATAGATTGAAGTGACACACCATAGGTGGTCACTCAGTGTTTGGGGACCCTGCAAGTGATGTGTAGCTGTTTTTTCTGTGCCGTCTACTCTAGCTGGAGTCCTATATGCTTTAATCTGTGATTTGGCTGCTTTGTTTCCAGGGCCTAGAAAAGAGCCTCACATACACTAGGTACTCAGTGAATCTCAGGGGAAAGGAATGAATAGCCCAATTGGCCAGCTCCAGTGAGAGACCCTGCCTAAAAAAATACAAGGTGGAGAACAATCCTGATGTCAACCTCTAGAACACACACACACACACACACACACACACACACACACACACACACACCACTGATCCAGCTCTGCAGAGAAAGCAATAAACACAACTTTAGGAGCAGCTCCCCCTAGGAAGAGCATAGCCTTTGGAGAGCTCTGCCTGGTACACAGGACTCAGAGATGACCCCCGTGCCATCCCTGCTGTTCACTAGAACAGAAGAGATCTCTTCAGACCTTGAGGGATCAACTCAGGCTCCTTTGCCCCAAGACTTACATGGAAAGATCCATTGGGACACAAGCAGGTCTTTGTGTGCTGGTTTTAAACATGGCTCCGGACTTGCAGCCCATACAATGGGCCTCTGTGTTTGTCCCCAGAAGACAGCACAGATCTGTAGCAAGACACACGTTTTAATGTTTTTCTTTTCCCCAAAACACCAGACCTGAGATGTCAACAGAGTTCTCTTTGGAGCATCATGTACTTATCACTAAAAGACCTTGTTATACATTGTCCTCAGAACTGTGGTAACATCCTCCCACCACCTGGAAGGCTGTTGTCCCTTTTGTAGCCTTCCAGGATGCACTGCAGACTACAGGCAAACCAAAGATATAGGGCAGTGACAATTAGCACAGGCGGTTTCCCTGGGCTAGTCTGCTACCAAGTGCCTGGGGTCCAAATGGGACTCTAAGCACAAGGGCTACCAGGGAAGCGGCATCCACTCTACATTGCCCAGCCAGCAGCAGGCTTTGCAAGGCTTAGCATGAGCACAAGGAGGTTCCTGGAGCTGCTGATAAAGGACCCGCGAAGAGAAGATTCCCACTTACTTGCAGCAGGAATGTGGATACATGAAGTTTTCAGGCACATTCAGGGTTCCAGCAAATCTTTCCTTTGCTTCTCCACTCTGACCATCAACAGAAAGCAGAGAGGACAGCTGAGCCAGTGACTGTCCCTTGTCATTTCTAAATGAGGGAGAGACAGAGACAGAGAGAGAGAGAGAGACAGAGAGAGAAAGAGAGAGTGACTATGGGGCTGGTAGGTATCAGGACAGGCCTGTTGGCCGGAGGCCCGGGATGAATTGATGTTGCATCTTGAATGCAAAGGTTGTTTGGGGGCAGAGTCAATTCTTTATTGGAGAATCTTGGGCTGCTTTCTTTTAAGGCCTTCAGTTGAATGGATGAGGTCTGCTGTATTACATGGAGGGTAAGCTTGATTCAAAGCCCACTGACTTACACTCTCCTCACATCTGGCCAGGAGGTGTAGCTCATCTCATTCAGTGCCTGCTTAACACACACAAGAACCTGGGTTTGATCCCTGGTACCCCGGAAGCAAACTGTGCATGGTGGCACATGCCTTTGACCTCAGCACTTGGGAGGTGGAGGCAGAAGGATCAGAAGTTCAAAGTCAAACAACTAAATGCTATACTTTAGCCAAGTCACCGTCACATAAAACTAACCAGGGCAACCTCCACAGTGCCATAGACCTACACAGACCACCTACGGATGGTCACTCAGTGTTTGGGGATGCTGCAAGTGACATGTAGCTGCTTTTTCTGTGACGTCTACTCTAGCTGAAGTCCTATGTGCTTTAATCTGTGATTGGGCTATTTTGTTTCCAGGTCCTAGACCAGAGCCCCACACACAGTAGGTACTCAATAAATCTCAGGGGAAAGGAACGAATAGGAAGGCTAGCAGTACCCACAGGCTGAGCCTGAAACCACCCAGGAGGCGTTTCCATGTGCGAAGCTTAGTGAGATGGTGCAGGTCCCGAGCCTGCTGGCACTCCAAGCTGGCCCTGCTAGCTGACGTCACCCCAAGAGTGCTTTAATGACTAAGGTCATTGTTGTGTTGCAGACTTTTCCTCCCACACAGCAGCCATGAGACTTGCCGGAAGGTTGGGGCCATTCCAGTTAGCTGGATTCCCTGGTGCCTGGCACAAACCAACCAGCTCCATAAAGTGCTAAACAATGGAACAAATCAGTCCACAGCCTCATCCCTAGTCCTTCAAGATCTTCAGCAGCTTCCAAATGACTGTTTCAGCCTTTGCTTCCAATTGCTCTCCACGGGAGTAAATGCTCGTCAATGGTGCTGAGATGGACCACACTGCCTGTCTCTTCGTAGTGACCAGACTTTATGCTTCTTGCACATTTCTCTCAGTCTCTTTCTGTCCTGAGCCTGGGTCTCTGCACAGCTCCCTAAATCAGGTAGAGGGCAGGACCTCTTGTGATTCTGAGGGATTTATGGACACCTGCCCACAGTTCCCGGAGTTTTTACAGTACTTAGATCCATTAGATGGCTGTTTGGAGAGAGATTAAAATAATGGAGGTGAGAAGATAGTGTGGCTTTGTTCTACTGTAGCTCTGTCGATTATGTCCGGTGCCTCAGGGAGCTGTCATCCCAGCCCAGTGAGGGGAGTGTCAGAGGGGCAAGAGCGGTCAGGGAAGAGAAGCCTGAGGAGGATAGCCATGTTCTCTGATGAGCTTATCCCTGAGAGCTCCCGGCTGAAGCTGGAAGTCTTAGGAATGCCGAGGCTAAACATCTCCCTCACATAGCTTCCGGAAGAACCAGAAAGAGGGCCACTGAGGAAGTCCTGCTGTGAGGTCACCACGATGGGCACCCTGACATCTTCATTTCTATTTGAGTTTTTAAAAATGTTTAAAATTTATTGTTTGTGTATGTGTGCATGCATGTGTGTGAACATGTGTGTGTGCATGTATGTGTGCAAGCAAGCATGTGTGTGTGTGTGAGAGAGAGAGAGAATGTGCGAGTGTGTGTGTGTGTGTGTGTGTGGTACCCTCAGAGTTTAGAAGATGGTGCTGGATCGATCCCTTGGAAAGCAGTTGTGAACTGCCCAGTGTTGGCCCTGAGACCTAAATTTGGGTCCTGTGGAAGAACAGTAAGCACTCTTAACCGCTGGACCATTTCTCTAGTCCCCCAGTTTGAACTCTGGAAACACTTCGGGTAACATTTTTGGAATAGCACATTTTTGAGCTAGGGAGGTGACTCAGTCAGTAAAAACCTTGCTATGCACATAAAGATTAAATAATAATATAAAGAATAAACTAAGAATAATAACGTGTCTTAAAATAGCCTTTTACAAAACAATTAGGCAGGTGAGTGCACACCATTACAGTGTATTATTATACAGCTGTTGCATGTTTACAAAGCTGTAGGCAAGGAGGGAAAGCATAAACAAAGGAAGAGGGCTCCGTGGGTAAAGGCACCTGCTATAATGAACACACGGTGGAAGGAGAGATTGCTTGCTGTGGTATGTACATATGCACATGCACGCACGCAATAAACAAATATCTTTTTTTTTTTTTTTTTTTTTTTTTTTTTTGGTTTTTCAAGACAGGGTTTCTCTGTGTAGCCCTGGCTGTCCTGGAATTCACTCTGTAGACCAGGCTGGCCTCAAACTCAGAAATCCGCCTGCCTCTGCCTCCCAAGTGCTGGGATTAAAGGCATGCGCCACCACCGCCCGGCAATAAACAAATATCTTAAAGAGAAGTAATAATGAAACATACACAGTAGGGCTCCTTAACATTTGCAAGCCTTGTTTATCTAAGACGTTTATAAAATAGGTACACAGTAGGGCTGGTAACACAGCTCAGTGGTTAAGAACACTTGCTACTCTTGCAGGAGATCCTGGTTCCGTTCCCAGCACCTGCAAGGTGGCTCACAACTGTCTGTACCTCCAGAGGTTCTAGTTCATGACTAAGTTGATCCTCAAGGGAAGCCATGGAACAACCACATCTGGGGTCAGGGCTATGGTGTTGAATTACTGTATGATGGTTGATCGCAACTGTCTAATCTGATGAGGTTTGGAATGGCTTGGAAGACGGGATTCCGGCCTTGCCTTTCAGGGATGGCCGTGGTTAGGCTCATTGAGGTGGGTGAGACAATTCCTGGATGAGACTCTTGGCCTATACAAAATGATGAAATGAAGCTGTGCCCCAGCCTTCGTGGCTTTTCCTTCCTGATGGTAGGTATGATGTTACTCCAAGCTCTTGCAGCTTCCTGCCATGGAAGACCCCACACTTCCGCCAAAAACCAGGACAAACCCCCTCTACCCATCTTATTCTTTGTCAGAGTCCTTTACCATGGCTATGGAGAAATAAACTAAGATGGTCGGGAAGAGGAGGGAACCACCAAAGGGAAGGGTGAGAGAGGAACAGTCAACTGTGCCCAGGAAACGAGGAAGGAGAATATTCCAGAACTAAGTCATAAAATCCACTACGTATGTGATAAAAAGGACTGGGGGTGTGTGTGGATAGATTAAGTAAGTAGTAGGGCTTGGGGTGACCATCACTAGAGAGTTTTCATGGTGACATCTGTGTGCACAGTGGGCGGCAGAGTTAAGCAGTAAGTAGGGAGTAGGGTATGGCTTACGCTGGCAGAGCTGAGTTGATGAGAGTTAGAGAAGGCTTTGGGGATTCCTGTGTCGTAAGAATCACCGGGGGGAGGCTCAGAAAAAAAGCCTCTGGTTTAAGGAAATAGACAAAAGGAGAGAAGAGCTTCTCACTTCTCCAGCTCAAACCCATGCCCAAGAGATGTAGAGAAGAAGGCACAGCGCGGTAGAGCCTGCAGGTTAGAGGTGCTCTCCTCTCTTTCACAGGATGATTGGGTTGGGGATGTAGTAGAGTGGATAGACTGCCAGCCTGGTGTGTGCAGAGCCCTGGGTTGGCTTCCCAGCACCATGGAAACTAGGTGTGGTGATGTACATCTGTAATCGGAGCATCCTGGGAGGGAAGATGGGAGGACCAGAAGTTTGAGGTCATCCTCGGCAGCACGTTTCAAGGTTGGCCTGGATAATACATAAGACTCTACCTCAAAAGGCCAAAAATGGGTACTGGAATGACACAGATGGTAGAATGCTTGCTGCACAAGTATGAGAACCTGAGTTCTGATCCCCAGCACCCATGTACAAATCCAGGTTTGGTAGTGAGTATCTGTAATCCCAAGCCTGGGAAAGCAGAGACTCCTGGGTGCTCCATGGCCAATTGGTCCAGCCAATCAGTGAACTCCAGGCTCAGTGACAGGCCCTGTTTCAAAAAGTAAGATGGAGAGCCATTGAGAAAGATGTTTAACATTGACCTCTGGTCTCCACAATGCCTTGGGGACACATACTTCTGCATGTACATATGTGAATGCTTGTGTACACTATACTACCACACACACACACACACACACACACACACACACACACACAGTACTCCCCACCTTTCCCACCTCCACTGCCCAAACCGTATCACACCAAAATGAATCAGCCTTTAGTCCTTGTGTGCTAGCTAAAGGTTCCTTTTACTTCATGAACCCTGTATTTTTTTTATTAGATATTTTATTTACACTTCAGATGGCATCCCCATCCCCATTCTCCCCCACCCCCCGAACCCTGTATTTTTAAATGGTTGCTTTTTTACTAGTTTGTTTTGCTTTGAGACATGGTTTCACTGTGTAGCCCTGCCTGACCTGAGACTCACTATGTAGACCAGGCTGGCCTTAAACTCAGTCATCTGTCTGCTTCTGCTCCTGAGTTCAAGGCTAATCTTTTGTACACGGTGAGTTCTAGGCCAGCCAGTGCTACATAGTAAGATCCTGTCAAAAACAAACAAACAAACAAACAAACAAACAAAGTCCTGAAGAGATCAGTCACTGGGTAAAGGCACTTGCAGCCAAGCTTGACAATCTGAGTTTGATCCCCAGGACTCACATGTAGAAAGAGAGAACCAACTTTCACAAATTGTTCTCTGACCTACACATACATGTTGTCGTATATGTGCAGTTGTCTACCCACATGCCCAGCATTTACAAATTGAATTAAAAATGCAGGTGGTGGTGATGCACACCTTAATCCCAGCACTCAGGAGGCAGAGGCAGATGGATCTCTGAGTTCGAGGCCAGCCTGGTCTACAGAGTGAGTTCCAGGACAGCCAGGGCTACATAGAGAAACCCTGTTTTGGAGTGGGGGTGGGGGGGAACAGGAGCAGGCCTAGCCCACACTTGGATATAAATTCAAAAAAAAAAAAAAAAAAAAAAAAAAAAAAAAATTAAATAAATGACAAGAACCACAGAAAACAAAACAAAAAGAATGAAGGAGCAGTGCCCAGGAACAGCCGAAAGTGTGGGCCAGTAATCAGGTGCTGGGAGAGGCCAGGAAAGAAGGGAAATGGCAGGCTCTTCGTCTCCTAGGACCCTACCTGCCCGGTTACCTGGAAGGCCATTCTGTGTTAAGTGTTGTGTCATACCCATGGACAGTCAGTCCTGAGCCACAGATATGTCCCTTGGTGCTGAGATCCAGAGGTGCAGAAGGTTTGGATGTGAAAGCCTGATGCATTAGAAGCAAACACCCAGAAGTGGATAAGGGTTCCCAGAAATGCCCTGTCTCCCGGGTGCTGGGACTGAAAATTTATGCCTGAGGGAAGGTTGCATGTGACCTCAGTGGCTAGCTCTATCCTGAACTGTTGGAGCGGACATCAAAAGTGGAGGTAGAAGGAGCTGAGGCAAAAAGCAAACCAGACCACATTGTACACAGGGAGCAAAGTGTCACAACAAGTTTGGGACGTCTGCCATCTACAAGCATATATATTGCAATTTGGGTTTAAACAGAGAGGTGTTCTGGAGTGAGAGGTGTGTCTATATTTCTTTTTTGTTGCCAGTAAAACAGTAATTGC
The DNA here is from genome assembly GCF_011762505.2 of Arvicanthis niloticus. NCBI lineage: Eukaryota > Metazoa > Chordata > Mammalia > Rodentia > Muridae > Arvicanthis > Arvicanthis niloticus. The sequence continues at coordinate 4,810,894 of NC_047663.1, forward strand.
AACAGAATCGCCAGTCAATAAATAAATAAGTAAATAATGAATAAACCATCGACTGCTGCCTCGTGTTTCCACAACAGTAGGGATAGAGGTTTTGAGCAGATCATCAAAAATAATAATGGCGGTGCTATGGGAGGGAAGAAGAGGCTGCACTTCGCTGATATTGCCGTGGGGTCTGGTCACAGCACAGACTGGGAGGGCTGGTTTGATGTGAGGAGATCATCGGGAGGGAGGCCTTCCAACTGACTGAGCCCCAGCAAGATCTAGGCTTTACAGACTCGGAGTCGGTCTCCTGAGGGATGAGGTGAAGTGTCTGGTTTTATTGAAAATTGGACTGTGTGAAAGAGGGTCAAATTAAGGGACCTTTCTCAGCAGTTACCTGGGGGACCTCTTCTCTCTAATTACTAAGATTGTGCAGTTAAAACGAGCCCCATTGTTCCGCCTGCTTCTGAAAAGGCAGCCTTCTCTCAGAAGGCTGGGAAATGCAAAGCACCAAGCTTATCTGGTGATGTCTGAAGTGGTTCATCTACATGGAGAGCAAGGGAGCAGAGGTTTGTCAGGTTAATTGCTACTGGAGAAATAATAATAATAATAATAATAATAATAATAATAATAATAATAAATATAAAACAACCCACGAACCTGCTGGGAAAATACACTGGGAAACAGAAACATAAGACTTTAAAAATAATTGTAAAAAATATGCGTGTGTGTGTGAGAGACAGAGAGAAACACAGACACAGACACAGAGAGACAGACAGAGACATGCCAAGGTTTGAGCATGGAGGTCAAAGGACAACTTGCAAAAGGTGTCACTTTTCTCTTTCCACCAATGTTAATTCTTGAGATTGATCTCGGGTTGGCAGAAAACACCTGTATTTTACCTGCCGAGCCATCTTACTGGCTTACATATATAAAACTTTAATAAACTGGCCAGGTGGTGGTAGCACATGCCTTTAATCCCAGCAGAGGCAGGAGGATCTCTGAGTTTAAGGCCAGCCTGGTCTACTGAGCAAGTTCCAGAACTGGACTGTCCGGGTCCGGGTTACACAACGAAACTCTGTCTCAAAAAACAAACGAAAACAAACAAACCCTGCAAGTAAATTAAAATTGTGACTGCAAATTTTGCTTTCCATGAACTGAAAGGTTTAAAGGTAGGTGTAGAAACTAGGACTGTAAAAGCCCTTGCTGCATTAGCCTGATGATGTAGCTCACATCCCAGGAACCTGAGGGAAAGCTGGATTCTGCACTGTAGACCCAGTGTTCCAAATACTGGGAGATTGGATATGAAGGGAGGAGACTCTCCTGGAAGCTCATGGGTAGCTCAGGGGTCAGGTAGGTGTCTTCCAGTCAGCTCAGGGGGCAGGTAGGTGTCTTCCAGTCAGCTCAGGGGGCAGGTAGATGTCCTGCAGTCAGCTCAGGGGTCAGGTAGGTGTCTTCCAGTCAGCTCAGGGGGCAGGTAGGTGTCTTTCAGTCAGCTCAGGGGGCAGGTAGGTGTCCTGCAGTCATCTCAGGGGGCAGGTAGGTGTCCTGCAGTCAGCTGAGGGGCAGGTAGGTGTCCTGCAGTCATCTCAGGGGGCAGGTAGGTGTCTTCCAGTCAGCTCAGGGGGCAGGTAGGTGTCCTGCAGTCATCTCAGGGGGCAGGTAGGTGTCCTGCAGTCATCTCAGGGGGCAGGTAGGTGTCCTCCAATCAGCCATTCTTTGCCTTACTCTTTCGTGTCACGGTCTCTCGCTGAACCTGGAGCTCATCTCGTTGGCTAGCCTATCCAGGAATCTGTTTTTCTGGGACCACAGCTATGCTTTGCAACATCCAGCTTTAAAAAATATATATTTATTTGCATGTACGTGTCCCTGGGTGTGTACATCTGTGTACCACCTGCCGTGGAGGCCAGAAGAAGCAGCAGACCCTCTAGAACTGGAGTTACAGACCATTGTGAGCTGCCTGGTGAAATGGGGAATTGAACCCAGGTCCTCTGCAAGAACAGCCAGTGCTCTTAACCCCTGAGTTATCTCTCCATCTCCTTTTATAATGAGTGTTCTGGGGACCCAGAACCCAGGGGACCCTTTTGCTTCTCAAAAGGAACTTTATAAATTGAGCCAACTCTTTAGCCCCTGATAAACTGTTTTGATGGTAAAGATCCTTCATTTACAGAGTGAAAATGCATTTTCACGGGTTCCTCGCCTCTCTGGCTCCTTGCCTAGGCTTTGTCTCCTGTTTCTCTTCTTGTCTCCCTCCTGTTCCTCACAGTTTTGGGATACAGTAGGATCCAAGGGATGCTGAGAACCCTTAGGAAACAGTGGTTCACATTCATTTATGGGAATAATCCCTGTTTCCTGCAGGCACATCCTGCCATCTGAGCACCCACCCCTGGGGAGCAGCAGCCCCAGCAGACAGAACTTGACTTTGATATTCTGGGATCCATGTGTGATTCTTCCCTCACAACCTCTCCCCACCAATGGTCTCCAGAAGCCTAGAGTAACTGCCTACCCGGCTCTCTCCCAGGATGGCAATGACAAAATTCTACTTTCTAAGGCATCTGAGAGCAGAGAGGATGCTCCCATGCAAGAGAGTGCCACGGAGCAGGCTGCATGTGTAGTGACTGCCTCAGGGGTTAGATGGCCTGACTGCTCTTCTTCCAGGGGGCCAGGTGCTAGCTCCCAGCACTCGCAGGCAGCGCATAACCATTAGGATTCCAGTCCCAGGGGATCCAACGCCTTCTTCCGGCCTCCAACGCCTTCTTCCGGCCTCTTCAGGCACCGTGTGCATGTAGTACCCAGACAGACACACGCAGAGTACTCACACACATAAAATTAAAAATAAAGGAGCCGGGCGGTGGTGGCACACACCTTTAATCCCAGCACTTGGGAGGCAGAGACAGGCGGATTTCTGAGTTCGAGGCCAGCCTGGTCTACAGAGTGAGTTCCAGGACAGCCAGGGCTATACAGAGAAACCCTGTCTCGAAATACATAAATAAATAAATAAATAAATAAATAAATAAATAAATAAATAAGAAAATTACTGCCCCCGTCTCTCTCTTTCTTTCCTCTCTCTGTCCCTTTCTTGTGTCTCTGCCTCTGTCTCTCTGTCTCTCCTCCTCTCTCTGTCCCTCTCTGTCCTTTTCTGTCCGTGTCTGTCTGTCTGTCTGTTTCTCTCTTTGTCCCTCTCCCTCTTTCTGTCCCTCTCTGTCTATCTTTGTCTCTCTGCCCCCTTCTATTTCTGTCTGTCTGCCTGTTTTTTTCTCTTTCCCTCTCCCTCTCTGTCCCTCTGTCTATCTCTCTGTCCCTTTCTGTCTCTGTTTCTCTCTCTCTTGCTCTCTCTCCCTCTCCCCCCTCCCGTGTACGTGCCTGTGAGAGAGACAGAGTGTGTGTGTGTGAGTGTGAGTATTTGTGTGTGTGTGTACACGTGTGTGTGTAGCCCAGGCTGTCCTGTAACTCTCTGTTGACCACATCTGGCTTCAGCTTCTCTCTTATCTGCAAAGCCTTTGCTACAAACTGAGAATATCACCTGGTTGGCTGGGACCAGAGCTGTATTTTTTGGGTAGAATTGCAGTGGGGTGGGGGCAGCAAATGGATTGTTCAAATACAGAGAGGATAGATTTTTTTTTCCCAGTGTCACTCAAGGTGGTGCTCCATATGACAGACTGTCTGTTTTAGATCTATGAGTTCGAGCCCCAGAACACATATGAACACATTGGGTGGCAGTTTCTGCTTGTAATCTCAGCACTGAGGGGGAGGAGCTAGAATCCTTGAAGCTCACTGGCCAACCTGGCTTCCCTAATTAGTGAGCTCCAGGCTAGTAAGAGACTCTGTCTCAAAGGAGCTGGATAATCCTTCTAAGAGTGACACTTGAGGCAGTCCTCCACAGACATGTGCGTGCACGTGCACACCCCCAGCACGTGCACCTGTACACAGATGAGCATGTGTGTTCACATGCTCAAAGTAAAAGAAGAAAAAAGATAAGACTGGAAAGAGATGAAGGGTAAGCTCTTCTGTGATACCTTTACCTCATTGGTTAAGGGACAAGCATGCATATAGCTCACTTCACTGAGAGAATGTGCTTGCCTCTGACTGTGGGTCTCAATATTGACTGAAAGTTGTGCTCCAGAGATACTGTGGAGATAAAGGGAGTGAAGGAGGGAACTGCAGGGTGGTAGGGCTGAGAGTTGTCATGCTCTCCCCTGGTCATGCTAAGGCAAGGTCACTACCTTAAGCTTCCAGGCTCTGCATCTGTCCTGGCTGGGCTGTGCAGAGGACTTATCCTTTACCAAAGCCTGGTTCTCCAAGCTCTGGGATCTTAGCCTGGCTCAGAAGTCTACCCCACTACAATCTCAACACAGAACTGGTGAGCCAGAGGTTCCTGCTGACTCTGTGGCAAACAAGAGAAGCAGGTTTCTGGTCTAGCAGGCATTCCAAGAACATCTAAGCTGTCTTGCCCTTGACTCCCTCCCTGGCTTTCTTCTGTTTCCAAGGCTTGGGCCCAGTGAGAGGGTGTGAGAAGGAAGAGAAGCAGAGGGCATATGAGGACAATCTTGGCTGTTCCTGACAATATGTGGGCTCAGTGTAGGCTAGGTGGACACCCCCAGATTCCTAGCCTCCTTTTAGAACAGGACCACTGATGTCAAGGTGTTCCCAGACAAGTTCTGCTCTGGCTTTTCTTCCTCTGGGTGGGTTCTAGGCGAGTGAGTGAGAGCTAGCTGGGCCCTCACTTCACTGCCTAGGCCTTTGCTCACCACAGACCCTGCATCCCCGTGCATCAGGCTCTAAAAGGAAGCTGTGAGGAGGTGGTGCTTGGCCAGAGGGATTTTACAAAGCCTCTTAAAGCCCCCCAGACCACAGTAGACCCAGACTCCTTCTCCTCTCAGAACTGGGGAAGAAACAAGTCTAAGCATGAAATGCACGGGCATTTTGTGGAGCCTGACCCAAATGGGGTGAACCTGCCCCTACCCTTCTAGTCAGCTGAGGAAGGTGTTGGGACAGCAAGGCCATGGATATGCCTTTCACTGGGGTGGCCAGAGGCAAGCAGCCATGCTTGGATGGGTATGTCCCTAAGATGCCACGTTTCCCTCCAAACTCTCTCTCCCCATATAGCTCTGGGACAGAGAAACCCTAAGGCCGCTATCTGAGCAAAAATTTCCAGAAGGTAAAAGCCAGACTCTCCCAGCCTGTGTTTGTGGTACCCCATTTCTCCTTTGTAGCCGAGACTGCCTCAGGGTGGCCCTGAGTGTGTGTGTGTGTGTATGTGTGTGTGTGTGAGAGAGAGAGAGAGAGAGAGAGAGAGACAGACAGACACACAGACAGACACACAGACAGACAGACATTACAGACAGCAGAGGAGTATATGTGCTGAGTGTTTATATGTGATTGTGAGTTAGAGGAAATATGTGAGTGTGATGTATGTATATGAGTGTGGTGTATCTGTGGCTGTGTATTCGAGTGTGAGTATGTGTGTGACTGTGTGTATGTGTGTATATGAGTGTGGTGTGTGTGACTGTGTATGTAAATGTATGTGTGACTGTGTGTATGTATGTGTGAGTGTGGTGTGAGCAAGTGTGTATAAATGTGTGTGAGTGTGGTGTGTGTCTGTATGTGAGTGTTTGTGAGTGTATGTGAATGTGTATGTGAGTGTGTGACTATGTGTGAGTGTGTGTATATGTGAGTATATATGTGTATGAGTGTATGTGTGACTGTATGTGACTGTGTGTTTGAGTGTAGTGTGTGTGAGTGTAGTATGTGTGACTGTATGTGTGAGTGTGTGTATGTTGTGTATGACTGTGTGTGTGAGTGTGGTGCGTATGACTGTATGTATGAGTGTGTGTAAGCGTGTGTGATTATATTACGTGTAACTGCATGGAATTGTGCGAGTCAGTGTGAGTATGACAGTGTGTGGGTGTGGGTATGACTGTATGAGTGTGTATGTGTGTGTGAGCATGTGTGTACGTGTGTGAGTGTATGTGTGTGTGTATCTGCATGCACATATACACATATTCAAGAAAGTCCTTACCGGGTAGAAACCCTGAAGAAAGCAAGAACATGCCCCTGTGTTCTATTCTCCAATGACCCCTTAAGTATACGACAAATAGTTAAAAGCCCATTTCGCTTTTATGCTTTCAATCCTTGGTTTTCATTCCAGTTAATTACAGTGATTTTCAGACACCTGCATTTACTGATGTTCTCCCTCTCCCGGTCGCAGTGCACCCTGGTCCATCTCTCTCTGGGCCAGTGAGCTGACACAGTCATCATGGAGGAGAGCGTGGGAGCAGGGCCATGGGATGTTAGCAGGGTGAGGCTTTATCAGGTTGGAGAGGAACCTGGGATGGGCCAAAGAGAGCTGGGGCAGGTAAGAGATGTGACAGGAGGGGGTGGGGCAGGCCTTCTCCCCAGCAGAAAACTCCCATGTTGGGAAGAGACAAACCTAGAAAGAAATGAATAAACTCAAAGTCTTCACTGATGCAGGGACTCGGGGCTGGAGGCTGAAGAAGGCAGAAGACAGAACATGAGGGTGAGTGGGTCAGAGTCAAGCTCCTGAAGTGACACACAGGCTGGGTCTGGATTCTTCCTTCCCCTCCCTGCCCCCACGCATTTATATGTTCATGTGAGTGCATATATGTAGATTATGTATGTGCAGTGGCACTCATGTGAGCACATGTAAACTGAAGATCAACACTGGCTATCTTCCTCAATTACTTTCCACCATAGTTTTTGAGACAGAGTCCCTCACTGACCCTAGAGCTCACCAGTTTGGCTAGCCGGGTCCAGGGAGGCTGGGATTACAGGCACACACCGGAGTCAGCTTTTATGTGGATACTGGAGACTAAACTTGGGGCCTTTGTTTCTGGCGCACCCCCCCCCCCACACACACACACAGTCAACAGAGCCATGGGTCAGTTCGGGGCGTTACTCATCGGCAGCCCACAACTCAGTAAGAACCATTGTGATCCAAAGCTGGCACCTGACAAATGCTCAATAAAAAGACTTGGAAGCGATGGCGGTAAACGTGTGAGGGAAATAAAGGCCAGAGGAAGGAGGAATATGTTTTCAATACCAAAATGGCAATTCAACCCCAGCACTGCCAAAGAATTTTATGTCTTTCCAGAATTGAGTGTGTGTTGGTCTTGTTAGGGTAGTAGGGACACACAGCTTAGCAGGCCTGCCAGCAGCCTGAGGAGTCTCCCTCCCCCTTAGGGACACCATGAAGATAGAGCCAGATCCTTGCTTATACCACAGAAAAGTATTTGAGGACAAGCCAACAGGGACAAAGCCAGTTTATTAAGCAGAGTTAAAGGCTGGCCTGTGCCTTAGATTTAAGGGTACAGTATAGCTTCATGCCATGGATGTATGCTTCTCAAAAGATTCCTCAAGATAGGTGTCTTTAAAAGGGCCTTATAAGCCAACAGTGGTGTTATACACCTTTAATCCCAGCACTCAGGTGGCAAAGGTAGACAGATCCCTGAGTTCAAGGCCATCCTGGTCTAGAGAGAGTTTCATGACAGCCAGGGCTACACAGAGAAACCCTGTCTAGAAAAAAAACAAACAACAACAAAAGCAACATTTAAAAATTAAGTCATATATATATATATATATATATATATATATATATATATGTATATTTTTTTTATCTTAAAGAATTACTTTTGGAGGGCTGGTGTGCTGGCTCAGAGGTTAAGAGCACCCACTCACTGCTTTTGCAGAGGACCTGAGCTCCCAACATTCCAAAGGTGGCTTAATATTGCCAGCATCAAGGGATCCAAAGCTCTAGTCTGGCCTTTTTGGGCATCTGCATGAAAATGGTTATACACACACACACACACACACAGAGAGAGAGAGAGAGAGAGAGAGAGAGAGAGAGAGAGAGAGAGAGAGAGAGGATAATTTCTCCTTGGAAATGGAATAATAAAGAAGTTTTCTCTAGCACATTGTTTGGGTTTAGGAAGAGCGGCACCCTGGCATGCTAAACCGAAGGCTGTAAACACTGTAGCTCTAGGTAGGCATAGTTCATTTTTTTAAATTGAACAGTTTTTGTTTTTTTGTTTTTGTTTTTCGAGATAGGATTTCTCTGTATAGCCTTGGCTGTCCTGAAACTTACTCTGTAGACCAGGCTGGCCTGGAACTCAGAAATCCGCCTGCCTCTGTGCTGGGATTAAAGGCGTGTGCCACCACCACTGCCCGGCAAATTGAACAGTTTTTAAAATTGTACTTGTTGCTGTGTGTGCTGGGAGTGGGTGTGGATATGTCACTGGAGTGCTTTGGAGGTCACAAGGCAACTTTGTGGTCCTTATTTCTCCTCCTGCTCCTCCTGCTCTTCCTCCCCCTCCCGATCCTCCTTCTAGGTATATATTGGTGTTTTGCCTGCCTGTATAACTGTGTGAGGGTGTCAGATCTTGAAGTTACAGACAGTTGCAAGCTGCCGTGTCAGTGCTCGAAACTAAACCCAGGTTTTCTGGAAGAGCAGTCTGCGCTCTATGCCCACTGAGTCATCTCTCCTGCCCCTGTTTGTTATTCTCAACATTCGTGGTTGAGAAGTCTTTGGGCTTCTCTCTATGGGTAATTTTGGTTTCATCAGTTATGGTGACGTTTCCTTTCTCATTTAAAAATTACATGTATTGATTTATTAATTTATGCATATGTGCCACAGCACACATGTGGAGGTCGGAGGGTACTTTGTGGGAGTCAATCCTCTCCCTGCCACTCTGTGGGTCCCAGAGATCAAACTTCAGGACTTCAGGCTTGGAGGCCAGCATCTTTACCTGCTGAGCCATCTTACATGTTGAAATTTCTTGACTTTCATTCAGCGGGAAAAGCAAGCTAGTTCCCCAGAGCTTCTCTCTCCCCCTGTTCCTTTTATTTATTTTTCTATCTTTCTGTCCTGCCTCAATCCCACAAGGAGTTTCTTAATTCAATGGGGAAATACTTGTGGAGCAGGCTGTGGGCAGGGAAGGGAGGTGAGATGCACCAGCCCAGTCCACCATCACTGGGGAACCCACTCCAAGCACTGGAAGGCAGCCGGGCAGGCAGAGCTGCTCCCCAGGACTGAGGAAGGATTTCCATTCTGTCTTTATAGATTGTGACTTCCTGGCACTGGGTCTGGAACACTTGAGTCCTGTTCCCTGTGTGATCTTCCCTCTGCTCTAAAGGTAAGGAACCCCCACCCCCACCCCCGAAAGGAGAGGGCGGCGGGATAGTTTGTGTTGGATTTCTGGCAATGTCACAGTCTCAAGGATGGAGAGATTCATCTGGTTCTCCCTACACCAACCATTTCTACGGCAGCGGGAGGGGGCCAAGTGGCATGCTAATTCTCGCTGGAACACAACCAGGCTGACAGTTCCCCCGCTCTAGGCCTGATGGGTGAATCCAGGCATCTTGGCGCTCTGCTGACATCATGGAAAATCTTAGCTGCATGGCCGCAGAGCGCACACTTGCCAATTAGCAGGGAAGCCCACAGAGGAAAGAGGTATGAGGTTTTGAATTATCCCTGCGGGAGACAAAGGGCCATTGCCTGACGCCTGAGAGAGGCTGTTCTGTGCACAGCTTGGGCAGCCCACATCTACGGTGGCACCAGGCCAGACATCATCTCTCCAGACAGGAGGAGGTGGGGGCAGGGAGCGGCCTTTGTTTGTCTCAGGCACCTGTGCCCAGTGGAGCTACCTGGATGGGAGGGAGGGGAGGAAGGATGACAGAGGCGGGGATCTTGCTGGAGAGTGGAAATGACAAATGTCTCCCATCGGGAACCCTGCGTGCTGTCCTGCAGGAACATTCCGGTGATTTGCATTCTGACAGGGTGGGAGGTACTCCTGCCCACTGCTCCCCCATTCCACCCAGTTCCCATTCCAGCCCAATTCAGAATGAGGTGCTGGCCCAGGTGACCCCTGGAGTAGCCCCTAAAGCCGCTAAGTGATTCCCCAAGAGGCACTATTGAAAGTCTTTACCTCTCCAGAAAGCTTGCGGTAAGGTCAAAGCTTCCCCTGGAGTGTGTGTGTGGTGGGGGGGAGTCTTGCCTATAACATTTCAGCACTGGGGAGGCTGGGGAGAGAGGATCGCGGAGTTTGAAGCCTGTCTACATAGTGAGTTCCAGGGCAGCCTGACTTATATCTGGAGACTTTTCTCTTAAATAAAACTAAAGAGGCCAAAGCTTGTCAAGGTGACTCAGTGGGTGAAGGGAGGACCAAAGTCAGAATACACACACACAGAGAGAGAGAGAGAGAGAGAGAGAGAGAGAGAGAGAGAGAGAGAGAGAGAGAGAAGCAAATAAAATAAATGTAAATTTAAAGGCACAAAGGGTATGCAAAAACCCTTCCTGATTGAGGGGTGGGATGGGGCTTGGGGAAGGGGTTCCGGATAATGACCCGGTGGGAAGCCATTTGATTGTATCAAGAAGCCTTTGTCTTAGGGAGAGTGTGTGTGAGGTGAAGACTTAGTAGCAGGACTGGTTTTCCAAGGCAGGCACGGTGTACAAGCTGCTTGCTGGCAAGCCTTGCACACGCATCCTGAAGCCCTGCAGGCTTCCAGCTCAGGAAGCCCACAGGCACCGGAACCTCCCTGTTTCTTATCCTGGGAGATACCACCTGCAGTCTGGAGCTCTGGAGATGGGGGAGGGGGGGTGGTGAATATGATGATGTGGTGTGCATTCCTCAGAGAGAAGAGCCAGGTGCTGATGCTGGGCAGAGGCCTGCTACTGTTTCTGCTTCCTGGTGACTTCCCACTTCCACAGGCTGGGCACATGTCTGGATGCTCCAATTTGTAGGATCAGTCAGAGGCAAGTGTCCCACGACAGGAGCCCCTGGTTGAGGCCTGTTTCTTTAGGAGGGAGGCCTGGGGGACTGCGGGGAGGATCTAAGAATTGTTAACCTCTGCAGGGATAGCAGGAAGGTTAGCTCAGCAGGCTGGGTGCTCCAGAAAGAAGGGGCTGCACAGGGGCCTATCTGCCGCTGGGAAATCAACTTATCCTTGCAAGTTACTCTGTGCAGGGCAGAGGAAGGATCCCTGCTACTTTCTTCTCTTGAAGAGCTCAGGCCTTTTCATGGGAATTCCCACTTCCCATGGCCTGGTGCCTACGTGTTCTCTCATCATGGCCCCCAGAGACCCACCACTGCCCCCTGGATGTTCCCTCTAGGTCCCTGGCAACCAAGGGCCAGAGAAAAGCTTAGCTTCTGAGCCAAGAGACCGCCCGTCCTTCTTCCTGGACATCAAGAAACCAGTGTGGTACCGGGGCAGGCATGGGAGCTGTCCACTCCACATGCCATCAGTGAGAACACCCAGGCCCCGCAGCAAGTTTGAAAACAATAATAAAACACATGGAAAGCTAGCCTGCTTTTTATTAAACAGCACACACCTTAATACTGAACGAGTCTGATTGACACCAGTTGTTTACACACTGAAACATGTTGTGTCCTTGTAGAGGCCTAATGCGTATGTAAGCTTCAAATTAGCACACTTTAAAAATGATGCGTCTTGGCCCCTGACACCAGAATGGCTGCCTGCATTCATCTGGAAAGCAACTCCTTAAAGTTTGGGACTGCTTGGGATGGCCATGCTTACCTTTAAAAAAAAATTTCTTGAGGCTGGAAAGATGGCTCAATGGTTGAGAGTAATTGCTGCTTTTGCAAAGGACCAGAATTTAGTTCCCAGCACTCCTCCTGGGTGAATCAAAACTGCCTGTAACTCCAGCTTTAAAGAATCGACACTCTCTTTTGGGCTCCATGGGCACGTTCACCCATGTGCGCACACGCACGAGCACACACACACTCACCCATCCACAGGCAAACACACATGTATACACATATGCACATACACATGGAAAAACACATTCACACATACACATACAAATTCACAAGCACACACTCATACACACAGTAAAAATAAAATAAAATAGCCAGGTATGGTGGCTTCACTCCTTTATTCCCAACACTGAGGAGGCAGAGGCAGGTGGATCTCTGTGAGTTCCAGGGCAGACTAGTCTATATAGCAAGTTCTAGGCTGGCCAGGATGCACAGTGAGACCACTTCCCCAAAACAAAACTAAATAAACGTTTAACAGTATTTATTTATTTATTTATTTATGTGTGCATTTGGTGTGTGGGTGTGTGGGCATACGCGCGTGTCAAGGCAGAAGCATACTCTGGTGTACAGACAGAGGTCAGAGGACAACTTTCAGGCGTTGGTTCTCCCCTTCCACATTGTTGAAGAAGGGTCTTGTTTCTGCCAGGGTGCTGTGTACCCTGGGCTGGCCCAAGAGGTGTCTGGCAGTTCTCTCCTCTGTTATCTTGCTGTAGGCTTTCCCTCAGTCTCCAGGTGTCTCTGTATGCCTCCCCCTGCAGACTCCCACTCTCCTGTGTGGGACAGGACAGCTGTGTGGTAGTAAGCTACAGCAGCACAGTGCTGGCATCATCTAAGAAGCAGAGCTTGGCTCTGCTCCCGTCAATCTGTAGGAACACACATAGCTTTTATTTCTGATTCAACTTTAAAACAATGAAACAACATGGACTGTGGCGAGAAATATTTATGTTTTGTAAGCGCAAATTTTAATGCATGTGTGAAATGTTTTATTGAATTTGATTCTTTAAATGAGAATTTATTTTTCTATTAAAATCATTGTTAAAAATCGCAAATCAAGGAGAGAGCAAGTGTGGCCCGCTTCACTGCTCTGTGAGCTCCCTGCAGCTGATGTATCAATCACCGGAAGCTTGGATGCTGACATAATAAACTGTATTATCTTCTAGTTGTAAAGGCTAGGGCATTTCGTGGAAGTGGGCTGGGATTCTAACTTGACACTTGTGCATGCTGGGTGAGAGTCTAAACCACTGCCTGGTCCCCAGAAGGGAGAAAATTGGGTTTTATCATCCCTGCCACTCTAGGGCGAATCCTAACCTCTCTTTGCCCGCCTTCCTTAGCTTGTGGCTCCCTCCTCTATCTAGACTAAGATCTCAGTTTCTGATGGCACTGAGTTTGCCCTTAAGGCTCCCCGTGTGCCCTTTCCATAAGAATCTACAGGAGAGCTTCCTGTGATCCTGGGTAAGCTCCCAACACCCAATCCTCAACTTAATTCTTTTTTTTTTTTAAATTTAGTTTTAATTGTGTACACACATGCATGAGTATAGGTACCCTAGAGTTCCAGAAGAGGGTGTCTGATCCCCTTGAGCTAGAGTTACAGGTAATTGTGAGCTGCCCAACGTGGGTGTTGCAAACCAAACTCCAGTCCTCTGCAAGGGCAGTATGCACTCTTAATCCCTGGGACATTTCTCCAGCCCCAAATCGTCAACTTTAAGCATGTATGCAGCGTTCTCTTTTTCATATAAGCAGCAGCTTGGGGCTGTAGAAATGGGTCCTGTACTTCTTTGGGGCCTTTGTTCACCCTGTCAATCACCTCATTGTGTAAAGAAGAGGTTGTTATTCGACAAAACTTCTCTTGGGGAGATGCAACATACATATCTGCTCACTCCAGATAGGGATTTCGCAACACACTAAAGTACAGATACTACAAAAGTCCGTCTTGGCAAACCAATGAGTTTACTGGGGTTATTTACAGAAGTGTGGGTGAGGGGTCACTTACAGGAGCAGGAATGACTCAAAGACAGATTTATCACCAAGTCCCACCCCAGCATGGGTGATAGATAGCTCACAAACGCTGAGTACCTGGAGCTCACTGCACAGCCTGTAGGCAGCTCAACAAATTGGAGAGCATCCTTCCCAAGTGACTGACTCTAGTCTAAACCTCTTCTTTGCAGCTTGGGTGATTTCTGCTTCTTCCAGGTTGCTAGTCTGGTCTCAAGAGTCTTCTTTTCAGCTTAGTTTTCCTTCCTCTGAGTGGGACTCTCAGTTTTTCTCTCTTACTCTGGCAAGGAGGGGCCTAGTGAATCTTGTTAGTTTCAGGGACTTCCTGAATATGTTTTGAGTTGTTTACCTCTCTGTTTAAGATCAACTCTGCAGGATAGACTGTTTCCACCTCAGAGGAAACTGTTATACAACAGAGATCAAAACACAATCTCAGTGGTTCTCAACCTTCCTAATGCTGCAACCCTTTAATACAGTTTCTCATGTTATGGTTCCAGAGGGAGAGTTTGCAATGCTTCTGTGGCATGGCTTCTGTGGTCAGAGCAAGAGGCTGTGAGGTTACATCTAATACTAATAAAGAGAGAGCCAACTGTCAGTAGGGCAAGGCTATACACTCTCAAAGCCCACCTCCATCTCCAGCAAGGCCCCACATTCTGAAGGTTCCAGAATCTCCTCTAAGCAGGGCCACCTGCTGGAGACTAAGTACACAAATACAGGAGCCAGTGGAGGATATTCCTCATTCAAACCACCATGCTCCACACCTTTTTTTTTTTTTTTTTTTTTAAAAACATGTAGTGTCTCATTGTACCTGGAGCGCACTGATTATTATTTTTAGCCTTGCAGGGAGAAATTAGGCTTCTCGCTGCAATCCAGGTTTTAAATTACAATCTTCCCAACTCCAAGGGAAACAAACAGGTGTGGTAAGAAAAGGAGGGGAGGGCTTACCAGAGAAAATACAAAGCACGCGATTGATACCTGCAGGCCATGTCTACAGCAGCAGGATGGGCTTGCTCAACTGCAAGCCCAAGGACCAGGGTCGAATCCCCAGCATCGGTGCAAAGATGCCAGGTGTGGTGACACATGCTTGCAGTCCCAGGACTGGGAAGGCTGAGATAGCCAGGTTCCTGGTCTTACTTACGAGCCAGCCAAGCTTCCTTGATGAGTTCCAGTCCAGTGAAAGCCACTTTTTCAAAACACAAGGTGAACAGAGCTTGAAGAATGACAGCTGAGGTTGAGGTTGACCCCTGACCTCCACATGTTAGGAACACACACATACACACACACACACACATGTACATGCATGCATACACAATACATTCCACATATATACATACACACACCACACACACATACAGACACACACCAAAAACACACCACACACAAACACATACCAAACACACATACATACACACATGTACACGCATACACTACACATACCACACTGCACACACACTTATAAGCACACATATATACACATACACACACCACACATATATACACCACACACGTACACACATATACCACACACATACACATACCACATATACACATACCACACACACATACAGACACACACCACACGCATACACATACCACATACACACCACACACAAACACCACACACATACACACCACACACATACACACACCACACACATACACACACCACACACATACACACACCACACACATACACACACCACACACCACACACATGCACACACATACACACACCACATACATACACACACCACACACATATACATACACACCACACATACCACATAGACATATACACACACATACACACACCACACACACACTTATAAACACACATATACACACATACATATGCACACACACAAACACACCACACACATACACAATCAAATTCTCCATATCGCCCAGGGTTGAGTCAGGAAGGAAGTCTCAGGAGGAGAGCCTGAGTTACCTAAGCACAGGCTCAACAGAGCCAGACACAGACGGGAGGAAATGCCGGTGAATAAGATCCACCTTGAAACGGACATAAATTACAGCTAAGATTCCACCCTGGTATTCTGATGACATGAACCAGGAGAACAAAGCAGAGAGTGAATTTTAAATGTCAGCGCTCAGCTCCTCTGCGGAGTTTACGACTTTGTTATTTATTCTACACGGGCTGGGACTCGTGGTTCCCTGAGTCTGGCAGAGCTGTGGACGTCTGGCCCCTTGCCTGCTGGGCTTCACACCACGCCACCACGGCGTTTGCGTGGTTTATCTCAGACTTGTTAGAAGGGAGAAGAGAATCTGTTCTTTCTCTCCCTCCTTTAAAATGTACATCATCCACAATCATGGTAGAACAGGAGGAGAGCAGAGGAGGCTGAAGCCTAGGAAATGGCAGGCAGGTGGGCGCCACCGGCTGAGAACCTCTGAGCACCCCATGGGGTACTCTGTGTGCTTCCACCCTTTGGGTTTGCTTTTGGGGTGGTGAGCTGCCAAGCACGGGATCTGAGGACACAGCTCAGCCAGTTCAGCGCTCGCTTTGCAAGCATGACAACCTGAGTTAGGACCCCCAGACCCCAGGTAAAAAGCCAGCTGGGGTGCCTCACACTTGTAATCCCAGTGCGGGCGAGGTGGAGAGGGGAGATTTCCTGTAGCTTGCAGACTAGGAGCACAGTCTACTTAGCAGGTTTCCAGACAAGTGAGAGACCTTGTCTTAAACAAAAAGAGGAATGACACTGGAGGTGGTCCCCTGGCCTCCTTGTGCACTGATGTGTGCATCTGCACACAGACGCACCCCTCCGGCATATGTTTATTTGCCAGAGCCCCAGGTGCTTCTCTGCGGGCTCAGGGAAGAGGCCTGGGAGGCACGGTGCCAAATCTGGATAGCCACAGCCTGGTCGTGTTTCATGTTTATGCCCGCCCAGCTTCCTTCTGCTTTTTGAATGGGAAATTCAGACAGCGGTTTGGGCTTTCTAAGAAGCTTCAATTCCACGTCTTTAAAATCAAGATGAATGAAGCATGTTCACAGATTTTTACCCACAAAAGGATGTTCAGGGATCAGGAGAGCTGGCCAGTGGGGTTACTCACAGATCTCTAGCAAGGCCATGCCGTGGATGCTTCCATCCTTTCCCTGAGACTTGTCTTCAGCCTCAAGTTCGGCCGGTTTCTATGACTGCCTGTGTGCTTTTCAGCTTGGCCTTGGCCCTGCTCATTCTAAGACAGCTCTTGGAGGGAGCTGTGCTGCACACATTAAACCACACACCCATATAAGGGCCATGCAGACTCAATTCTGTTAAAAAAAAAAAAATTCTGCCTAATTGATTTTCTTAAAAAGTCTATTATGTTTCTGTGAGCTTATTGATCTATGGCCCACAGAGGTAATGAAGCAGCCTGATGATCAATAAGGCCAAAGTGTGTCTTGGTCCATTCTACTGGGCTTATCCACAGGGAGGTGCTGGGGGTGGTGGTGGTGACTGGTGGTAGGGGGTGTGGCCAGCCCAATTTCCCAGCCGGGCTGTGCCTAGTGAAGGCAGAGATTTATTTCTGTCAAAATAAACATAACAGATGAAGCCCTGGTGACTTCTCTTGCTCTGAAAGCCATAAGGGATAGCATCAGTCATCATGAAACACAGAAACACGATGTGTGTGTGTGTGTGTGTGTGTGTGTGTGTGTGTGTGTGTGTAGGATATTGGGAGAGGAGAGAGAAGGGATGGGAGGGAGAGAGGAGGACAGAGAGGGGGGGGGGAGAGAGAGGCATTTTGAATCCTAGTGCTTGGTTCATCCCTTAACCACATACTAAATGAAATATTTTCCTCCTCAGCTCCCATGCTGGCTTGTTCCCCCCTCCCCCCTTTTTTTTTAACCTATTCCCACCCCACAATTCTGGTCGCTTTCACAAGTCCTAGAAGGTTTTCTTCTGTGAATACAAAGTGTGGGTAGCCGCAGTAGAGGGGCTGAAAGCACTGCTGCTTGCCTTGCTGTCTTATCCTCAAGAAATAATAATGTTGAACGAGATAAGACACCTGCAATAACACTGTCCCCACAGTCAAGGGTACTCGCCAACACAGACGCTGTTTCCTGCAGAGAGAAAGCCCCCTGTGCTTAGAAAGCCATCTCTGGTGCTGTGAATTCCAGAATGTATCATTTGCATTTTCCCCTGAAACCACAGGCTACTGCTGGACTCAGATGTAAGCTGGTCCTGCCAAATTGAATTGATTTGGTTTGGGGGCCACATGTTTTTTTTTGGGGGGGAACAGTGGTTGTGTTGACCCTCTTTCCCTCTAGTGGTGTTGGATGAGTGGCTGGCTGGCTGGGAGTCGGAGTGCAAACCTCCAGCCAGCAGTAGTTGGAAAGACTTTGCTGAGGAACACAGTGAGCCCTGGAGGGTTTTCATGAAGGAGGGAGGCGACCTGCTGAGCAACTGTGATCGGCTACAGTGCAGAACTGCATTTCTTAACAGCATCTCCTTTTCTTTATTTTTTGTATAAGTGTGTGTGTGTGCTAGTTTATGTGCTCGTGCGCGTGAGTGTGTGTACGTGTACTAGTTTATGTGCTCGTGCGCGTGAGTGTGTGTACGTGTACTAGTTCATGTGCTCGTGCGCATGAGTGTGTGTATGTGTACTAGTTTATGTGCTCGTGCGTGTGTGTGCGTGTACTAGTTTATGTGCTCGTGCATGAGTGTGTGTATGTGTACTAGTTCATGTGCTCGTGCGCGTGAGTG
Source organism: Arvicanthis niloticus (assembly GCF_011762505.2). Classification (NCBI taxonomy): domain Eukaryota; kingdom Metazoa; phylum Chordata; class Mammalia; order Rodentia; family Muridae; genus Arvicanthis; species Arvicanthis niloticus. The sequence continues at coordinate 4,829,138 of NC_047663.1, forward strand.
TGTGTACGTGTACTAGTTTATGTGCTCGTGCGCGTGAGTGTGTGTACGTGTACTAGTTCATGTGCTCGTGCGTGTGAGTGTGTGTGTGTGTGTGTACTAGTTTATGTGCTCGTGCGCGTGAGTGTGTGTACGTGTACTAGTTTATGTGCTCGTGTGCATGAGTGTGTGTGCGTGTACTAGTTTATGTGCTCGTGCGTGAGTGTGTGTGCGTGTACTAGTTTATGTGCTCGTGCGTGAGTGTGTGTATGTGTACTAGTTTATGTGCTCGTGCGCATGAGTGTGTGTGTGTGTGTGTGTACTAGTTTATGTGCTCGTGTACATATGCATGCATGTACATACGCATGCGTGTACATACGCATGCAAGAGCACATGCACAGGGAGGCCAGAGGTAACATCAGGTATCTTCTCCAGTCAACTTCCAGCTTAGTGTTTGAGGCAGGGTCTCTCTCGGACCCAGAGCTTGCTGAATTGGCTGGAGCAGCTGGCCAGTGAGCTCCGAGGAGTCTGTCTGTCTCCACCTCCCGTGTCCGACTCTTAGCATCTCTTTCCCTGTGCACATAGAAGAACAATGACAATCATAATGACGACGCCACAGCTGAGCTTGGCTCCAAGTCGTTCACAGTGATACATGCAGGTCATTGACTCTTCACGAGGAATAGCCTGCAGAGGTTATTGTCCCGTTTCACAGATGAAACCATGATGGGCTCCAGAAGGTCCCCAAAACAGATGACCAACACATAAACTATACATTCTGGGCGGGGTATGGAATTTGATCCTCAGTTCCTAGAGGAAACCTAGAGGCAGACTGCTGGATTGGCAGTACTCAGAGAGGGAAAGGAAGGTTCCAGAATGTTTTTTTTTAAAAGCCTGTCATCTTAGAAGCATGCAAATAGTCATTTTTAAAAGTCTCATGTGTAAGTCTGTCAACAGGTCAAATGTTTCCATGTGGAGCATAGCCTGGCTGGGGTGGAGGTGTGGTCGTACTGTGGAGGTAGCCTGGGGGGGGGGTCACTCTGGACGGTGGGGGGGGATACACTGTGGAGGGTAGCCTGGGGGTTTACTATGGAGAGGGGGTTCACTGTGGTGGGTGGGTTCACTGTGGAGGGTAGCCTGTGGGTATTCACTGTGGAGGGTAGCCTGTGGGTGTTCACTGTGGAGGGTAGCCTGGGTTCACTGTGGAGGGTAGCCTGAGGGTGTTCACTGTGGAGGGTAGGCTGAGGGGTGTTCACTGTGGAGGGTAGCCTGAAGGGTGTTCACTGTGGAGGGTAGCCTGAAGGGTGTTCACTGTGGAGGGTAGCCTGGGTTCACTGTGGAGGGTAGCCTGAAGGGTGTTCACTGTGGAGGGTAGCCTGGGTTCACTGTGGAGGGTAGCCTGAGGAGTGGGCAGCTGCAGAGAGAAGGGCAAGAGTATAGTATGGCCAGAGCAAGAGGAATGCACCTGCCTCGAGACAGCGAAGGATTGGAGTACGGAGCCTATGCCTACAGGGTTGGCTGCTGGTGCATGTGTCTGTGTGAAGATGTTTATTTTGTTGTTCGAAACAGTTACCAACTCTGAGCAGTGCCCACCCACGGTAGGCGCTGGGGCTCAGCAGGGACACATGGGAGAAGGGAAGGAGAAGCTGAGGGAAACTGTACTAAAGGGACCATGAGTTCAAAAGAGACCCTGGTACCTGCCCGGTGGTATTCCTTGGCGTAGGTAGACATGGGCTATGCACATGCAAGGTGTATGCAGCCTTGTGCATTTATTTCATCGAGGACTTGCAACCAATGCAAGAGAGGGTGTGACTAGGAGGTGCTCAGCCCCCAGGTGTCCCTTAGGGTGACATTAGGGCTATTCAGAGAACCGGTATTTCAAAACATGAGCCCGAGTCTACCCTTAGCTTTGAGTCTGGGAGAGAGAGGGGTAGCAGATTCCTTTACTACGGGTGTTAGCTGTCTTTTCAGGTTGGGGGACCCCTCATCCCAAGGATTACCTATTCCGTTCTAAATCACTGCAAACTTGGTCTTTCACTCTCCCGGTGTCAACTCTGGCAGGTTGTCTGTTTCCCCTGTATCCAGCCTTGGGCACCCCTTCAATCTCTGCTGTCAGAGGTTCTCCCGGAACTGTGCAACTGTGCGCCGGAACCTTGGGTGACCCTTCTGAAACACAAGCACCTCCTCATGGCTGTTAGTTAGATCCAAGGCGAGGCCAGGACACCAGGGGTGTTATCCGTCCAAGTGGCCCTCACAGATAACTAATGTACAAAGCTAAGACCCTGGGACCTAACTGTCATGGTCAGCTTTGATTCCCAACTCGATATGACTTAGAGTCACATGAGAAGAAAATCTACACTGGGCTGGCCTGTAAGTTGGCTAGATTGTTTTAGTTAAGCTAAGAGATGTTGGGAGACCCAGTGTGGCACCTTCCCTTAGGCAGGGAGTCCTGAGAGAGGGGCACAGGGTTCAGGGTCAGGAGAGACAAGGGCAGAGGGGTGAGAGATTCTAGGACAAGAAATCCTCATAGACAACTTTTTCTCAGGCTGCTTAGTAAAACAGATGCAAGCTGGGTACCTCCTCAGGGTGTATGGTGCTGGGGCACCGCAGGTGTGGGAGTGGAGAGGCTGTGGAGAGCCGGGGTGGTTAGTGGATGGTCAGTGAGGACAGTGCTGTGAGGAGGGGTTAGTAAGGAGTGGGTAGGCGGAGAGGAGAGAAGTTGGGAGTGAGGTGAGGTGATTGTGGGAAGGGAAGGGAAGTAGGGGAGAAGTTCTGGTGGGGGATGGGCAGGGGTGCCTGTGTGCTGGGGATCCGTTAAGTGAGAAGGAGGAAGGTGCTGGGGGGGGGTTGAGGATAGGACAGGCAGCGGTTGTTTAGTTGGGACGATGCTTGGAGAGGGGAGGGGGTGGGCAGTGGAGAGAAGCTGTGGAGGAAGATGGGGAAGACACTCAGGCTTTCCTGTTGACCCTTTCACTCAGCTCACACAGGTTGCAGCTCTGGGAGCCAACCCTTGGGTCCTGTCTGCCCAACACCGAAAAGCCCAGGTTTGAGACCACACTGCTCTCTGCCAGGAAGTGTGAACAACTTCTGGACTCTATTAACATGTCACCCACCATCAGATGTGGGGAACAGGGACATCCTACAGAACACACTGAAGAGCTCTCTACCAAGGCAAGACCAGCCAGGTTCATGAAGTAACCAGTACCACTCAGCCTACCCAGAAGCTGTTGTGGGGCTGTAGGTACCTCCTGGAAAGCAAGCCATTGGCAGGTGGAAATACAAAGCCTTGTTCTGGAACTTTCTTGACCACCTGTTGAAACCTTCCTCCTATGGCAGAGCAGGGGTCCCTAGTCTGGAAGTCTGGGGTTAAGGAAACTCTTTTAACAAAGCTTTGGGCAGCTCTGGGAAGTAGTGCCCTGAAGGTTCTGTTTTGTTCCTAGAGGGACCGAAGATGGAGAGTTATTCTTTCTTTTAACATGGAGCCTGACTCCTGGCTCAGCACTCCCCACTAGCCCCATCAGCATGCTCCAAACCATCTCTAGACTGGGTCTCTCCAGGCAGCAACCTTAGACATAAGAATCCATAGCCTGGGGGAGGCCTAGCAGCCATTTCTTCTTATTGCCCCCAAGGTCAGTCTAGAGATGCCTGGAGGAGCTCTGGGGTTGTGGATGGGGAAGACCTATTACAAGGAGGTGAGAGAAAGCTTGTGTGTGGAGGGGCGCGGGGTGGGTAGGTGGGTGGGGGGTGAGGGGTGGGGTAGGGGTGTGTGGGTGTGGGGGGTGTGTGGGTGGGGGTGGGGGGTGACTCTTGATGAGCAAAGGCTTCCAGGTTTCAGCCCTGCTCCTGACAGTGCTGGAGGAACAGCACCTTCTTCTGCCTTGTGGGGAGCTGACCTCTACAGTGTGTATTTAGATACTAGGGTGACTCTGGGGAGCAGTAATGGGTGTACCAGTCTTTGTCTTACCATGGTGCTGGGCAGCAGGACCCAGCCTCCTGGCCCTGAGGGGTCCCCACCTTAGGGGTGGGTGCTCAGCTGCCTTCAGCTGTGCATAGCTGGGGCTGAGCCCCTGTGATAGGCCCGTGGTCCAGACGGAGTTACTGTTTCCTATATGGGACACCCATCTTCTTGTCTCAGTAGGGTGGACATCACTTCCCTACCCTACAGACAGATGGGGAATGCATGTTCGGAGGGGTGAAGCTGTCTGGGAACAAGCAGCTGTGTTGGGGCTTTTGACCTCTCACAGAAGGTCCTCTGACTTGGCCTAGCCTCCCACTCTGATCTTAGCTGCTGGTGCTGTTTTGGGAGGTGGTAAAACCTTTATGAGGTGGGGCCCAGCTGGAGGAAGTGGCTCTCTTGGGGGAGCAGATATTGGGATGTATAGCCCAACTTCATTTTCTATCCTTTCTCTGCTTTTCAAAGTTTTGTTGCTTTTTAAAAAATTATGTGTACGGGTGTTTTGCCTGTGTATACGCATGTATACGATTTCCATGCCCGGTATCTACAGAAGCCAGAGAGGACATCGGATCCCCTGGGACTGGAATTACTGACAGTTGTGAGCCACCATGTGGGTGCTGGGAACTGAACCTAGCTCCTCTGGAAGAGCAACCAGTGCTGTCCACTGAGTCACCTCTCCAGCCCCTTGGAAGAATCTTTTCAAAAATTCTTGTTTATAGCCAGGCTTTGGTGGCGCACGTCTTTAATCCCAGCACTTGGGAGGCAGAGGCAGGCAGATTTCTGACTTCGAGGCCAGCCTGGTCTACAGAGTGAGTTCCAGGACAGCCAGGGCTACACAGAGAAACCCTGTCTTGAACAGCAACCCCCCCCCCAAAAAAAATTCTTGTTTATCTGTAATTGTAATGTGAGTGTAATCTCCACGTGTACAGGAGCCCATGGAAGGCGCGTGAGGGCATCAGATCCCTTGGAGCCTGAGTAAGGAGCTGTGAGCAGCTTGATTTGGGGATTGAAACCCACTTGAGTCCTCTGCAAGAGCAGCAAGTGCTCTTAACTGCTGAGCCACCTCGCCAACCCCTTAATTCGGTGCCTGTGAAGTATTTGGTCATAACAATGAGAGACGTAACTAATACAGAACCTGCACATATTCAAATCTATATAAATATACACATACGTTTACATTCACTTATATATCTACATTCATAGATATGCAATATATAGATATACATGTATTTATATCTATATAAACATATAGTATTTATATATGCACATATATTTACATCTACCTAAATAGTCATATATATGTATATGCTTTTTATCTACCTACACACATATGCACAGTTATCATATAAATGCCTACATTTTTATATCTGTCCAAACATACATATACAGATATTCATGTCTATGTAAATACACATGTGCACATATGTTTATATCTATCCACAATCATGCATGTGTGCACACATGGGCTCATTTTGTTTCTGCCTCCTTGGCGAGGGTATTGAAGGGATTTTTTTTCCTCCATGAGACGACATTAACTTTTAAAGCTCTGCTTTTAGCCCCTTTAATTCTTTCCTACCATGGGGGCCTTGGGGATGGGGGCGGTGCCCTTACCTACAGAGCTATCCTTCAGCCCCTGCTTTAGTCTCTTGAATGATGGAGTTGCAGCCTCACCAGGAGGCTGATTCTGTAGCCACATTCTCTCTGACAAGTGAGAGACCTTGTGGTGGCCTCCCTTCCAGGTGGTGGCCAGCAGCCCCCACCCCCACCCCCTCGAGACACTGGGACCAGTTGCCTTCCTTTGGGCCTGAAGTAAACTGTGCAAGAAGTCTCTGACATGCCAGACTGGCAAACGGTTGGGAGCATTTGAAAGATGTCAAGCCTGACCCGCACCTATGAAGCTTCAAAATATGGTAATGCAATTAGCAGCCTTGGCGGCCTAATGAAGGCGCTCTGAGACACTGATAAACTACCACTGAGGGAAGTGCTTGAGAGCCTCTTCAAACTCCCCCAAAATATGAAGTGTGTCCTCACAGAGAAAGCTGCAATCTAGCCTCCTTTCTTCCAGCTTCGAGATTAATTAGGGCTTATTTAGGGCATGAATGAGGGACCGAATGAGCTCCTGGATTGAAAGCTGAGACCGATGTAAAAAAATGTTCTTTTTTTTTTTTTTTTTTTTTTTTTTTAACAATTACATTTCTATCATAAAAGTCTTCATTAGATATCACCACCAGCAGATTCCCTATTCGGGGAGGGAGGGCAGTCTCCCTCCCCACTACAGAGGCTATCCTAACAAAAGGCCTTTCTTCTGAAGCCTCAGTTTGGAAGCTGCTCTGGGCTTCAGGCAGTTTCAACATTTGACCTGCACTCTTAACTATTAACTAATAGTTAATAACTGCACTATTAACTAATAACTGCACTATTAACTAATAGGGCTTAACTATTGTGGAACAGAGAGGCCAACCGGGTGAGGTGGGGGAGGAAGGACGATCTGTCTCCTTGGAGACTTAGTCTTAGCCATTTGTGAGGAAGAGACAGATGTGGGCTGTGACCATGACTCAGTTGGTAAAGAGACCTGAGTTCCATGCTCAGAACCCAGCTGTCTCAGTCAGGGTTTCTATTCCTGCACAACATCAGGACCAAGAAGCAAGTTGGGGAGGAAAGGGTTTATTCAGCTTACACTTCCACATTGCTGTTCATCACCAAAGGAAGTCAGGACTGAAACTCAAGCAGGTCAGGAAGCAGGAGCTGATGCAGAGGCCGTGAAGGGATGTTACTTACTGGCTTGCTTCCCCTGACTTGCTCAGCTTGCTTTCTTATAGAACCCAAGACTAGCAGCCCAGGGATGGCACCACCCTCAATGGCCTGGGCCCTCCCACCCTGGATCACTAATTGAGAAAATGTCTCACAGCTGGATCTCATGGAGGCATTTCCTGAAGGAAAAGTTTCTCTGTGATAACTCCACAAAGTTGACACACAAAACCAGCCAGTACACCATCTAAACAATAACAGCAACAAAGACAAAGTCAGGGGTGACAGTGCATGATTTAGGCCTGAGGAACAGTACCTAAGGTCATCCTCTGGCCTGAATACACACATGCACATTATACATATTATATACACACATACACACATACATACACACACTAAACACATTATATACACACATACACACACACATACACACACTAATCACATTATATACACACATACACACACACATACATGCAGGCACCACACACTAAAAGGAGAGGATGCCTAGAGAGATAGCCCGGTGGTTAAGAATACACGCTGTTCTTGCAGGGGGCTTGAGCTGCAGCACCCATATACTAGAGACTTACAACAACTTCCCTGTTGTAATACTGGCCACAGGCGCTGTACTCAGGTATACAAACCTGGATACAATCACACACTTATACACATAATTAAAAATAAATTTGAAGTAACAAAAAGACTTTTTAAAAAAGAAAAAAAGAAGAAGCCAGGTGTGGGAGAGGCAGCAGTGCAGAGCTGAGGCCGGACAACCTCCCTCCCCACAATGACCACTTGGGTAGAGGCAGAACCAATAGCACTGGCCACTGTGAACCGATGTGCCCATCCTCAGCTGGTGCTGACCCCACACTATGCAGACTCGCCAATACCAGGTGACAGGACTACAGTAGAAAGGGAAGCTTCAGTCTCCCCGCTCCCAGTCTGCAACCCAGAGCTGACTTCCGGGATACTTACAGGTTACCAATGTGATTTCTGCTCTGGCTCTGTCTCAGCCAGCCAGGTACCAACACCACCTCCGTGCAGCTCAGGGACATCAAAGTTGTTGAGAACATTTTTATACTGAACTGATCCTGGATGGGTCCTTCACCCATTCTTGACATTCTTCCTGCATCTGGAAATTGGGGACATGCTTGTGTGACTACCATGTTACACATGGTAGCCACCAGATCATTTTCCATGACTCCTGCCACCTTTGTGTCTGAAGGTGGGACTGTGCCTGACCAAATAAATGGGCATGATACCCGCCCCTGGCCCCCACCACATGCTGGCTTTGACAAGCAGCTGGAGAAGCTCTGAGTTGCTGTGGAGGGGGGCATTTAGTCAGTAGAGTGTGGTCTCCATCTGACAGTCAGCAAAGAAACAGGCCAAAAGGCCCACCATAGCACCAGCCTGACAGCCCACAAGGAACTGACAGACACCAACTGGCTGACCTGAAGGCACTGAAGGCACATCTTTCAGATGATTAGCGGTCCAGACTAGGACGGCAGCTTCATGAGAGACTAAAGTGGAGATCCTGGCTGGAGACCTGGACCCCTGAACCCTATTTTGTTTTAAGCTCACTGTCTTGGGGTCATTTGTTACAAAGTATCTGGGGGCTCCTCTGCAGTCATGGGAGGTGGATCACAAAATGGTGAGTTATGGTAAGAAGACAGCAGCAGCTGCCCTGGTCAGCTCTCTCTCTGCTGACTAGCAAGGCTGGCACTAGGAAAGTGTCTGAGATGCGGGATCTGGAGCAGGTTTCTGGTGAGTACCCCAGAGCTACCACATCTCTGCTGGGTGATGATGCGTAAATGGTCTAACTACTTCATGGCCAAGTCTCCTGCTCACAGGATGGAATTGGTGCCCGGTCCCTCCTTTTTCTCATAAAAGGAATAAACTAAATACTCATCCTGTGGTTCCATAGAGCTCCCAGCTTTTAGGACAGCCTGTAAGGCATCTGCACAGCGCAGTTGCAAGGCAAAGTTTTGTGTATTATTTTGCAGAGGGAGAAACAGAAGCCTGGAGAGATTAAGAGGAAGCACAAGACCACAGGGCTAATCAGAGGGCCAGTCAACTGGCCCCCCACATCCCTACTTCCAATGGATCTGTGATCTGTGGGGCAGACTCCTGCAGTCCAGTTGTTTATGTGGCTGGTTGTGTTCCTGCAGCATGCAGAGTGGGCGGGGTTTCCAGGAGATCCCTGGTGGGGCATCCTCCTAGAGCCTGGGATGTTTGGCGCCTTTGTGCTTCTTTCATTTGGCTTGTGCAGCTCACCACTGGCTTAGCCTGGGAAGAGCACTTTTCTTATATTTTTGGTTGTGAGCCTAGCCTTTATCGGCTGAGCCATCTCTCCAGCCCATACTTTTCTGTATCAATTAATTTTCCTGTCCCTGATAAGATTCCCCCAACAAGAGGAACCTAAGGAGGCCGGGCGGTGGTGGCGCACGCCTTTAATCCTAGCACTTGGGAGGCAGAGGCAGGCGGATTTCTGAGTTCGAAGCCAGCCTGGTCTACAGAGTGAGTTCCAGGACAGCCTAGGGCTACACAGAGAAACCCTGTCTCAAAAAACAAAAAACAAAAACAAAAACAAAAAAAGGAAGTAAAGGGTTGTTTGGGTCACAGTTCAAGGACATGGGGGGGGGGGGGATGGTGTGAAAGCCATGGCATCCTCAGTCAGGAAGCAGAGAGATGAATGCTGGTGCCCAACTTTGTTCCTCCTTTTCCTTCAGCCCAGGGGCATTGTCTGGTAGCTGATTCTTGATTCTGTCAAGTTGACAAGATTAACCATTACGTTCTCTGTCTCTCTCTCCCCTCATAGGCCAAAGGCATGCATCTCGGGCTGTGCACGCAGGATTGTGCACACAGGTTGTGCTGGCAGCTTCTGGCCCAGGTGGACCCACAGGGAAGCCAGAAGCAAGCTGTGGTCAGGAGGGTGGCAGGAAACGTGTGCTTGAGCTAACGCTCAGGACCTCCCTTATCCTGCAGGCTTGTGCAGAGCATATTCTAGTTTATATGATTTTTTTTTTTTTTTTTTGGTTTTTCGAGACGGGGTTTCTCTGTGTAGTCCTGGCTGTCCTGGAACTCACTCTGTAGACCAGGCTGGCCTCGAACTCAGAAATCTGCCTGCCTCTGCCTCCCAAGTGCTGGGATTAAAGGCATGTGCCACCACCGCCCGGCTTATATGATCTTCTTGGGAGTCTTCATTTGTGGCTAGTGGGTCAGCCTCATTTCCACGTCTGTGTTAATTAGTTCTAAAAGCATATAAGGTATAGGTCTTGATCTAATTGGTTGCCTGATCACATACTACAGGCTAGAGGCTGAAACCACAGACTCTGATATCTCATGGTGGAGAGGCGAGGGAGGAGGGAGGAGTGGGTTGTCTGTTGTCTCCTCTCTCTGTATTCTGAGGGCCAGCATGGGCTACTTTTCCTGTTGAGATGACAAGACAACCTAAGGGAGCAACAATTTATTCTGGTGCATAGTTTGGGAGCGCAGTCCAGGCTTGATGACTGGATTGAGTCTGAGACAAGGGGTCAAGTAGCATCTGTGGGCAGGAAGCAGAGGTGAGTCTAGGCGCTCAGCTCACTTTCCACAGCCCACGGAACAGTGCCACCTACATCCTGGGACAGTCTTCCTACCTCAGTTAACCCAATCTAGAAGCCCCCTCACAGACACATGCAGAGGTTGGTACCCTGGGTGATTCTAGATGCTGCCAAGTTGACCATGACAGAGCCCCTGCCCTCAAGACGTCCTGTACTGGCTTTAATTATCTCCTAAAGGGTTTGCCTCTCTGCACACAACCTCACTGCAAGGTAAGGCTGTGACCTGCAGGTTTTGAGAAGACACAGTTCAGTCTATAACATTTTCCTGGTGCCTGCTTTGTTCAGAGGGGTTAGCTAGTGGTCAGTATAGACGGGGGTGGGTGGGGGTGGGTGCGGGGGTGGGGGGGTGGGGGGGTGGGGGGGGATATTGCTGGTGTGAAGTTTTCAGCAGCAGGGTGTCAGCTTCCTTTGAAACCCAGGGTTTTGCTTCTGCCAAAGGTCACCCTCTTTGGAGGGTGACTCCCACGATGGGAAAATGGGGAGGCAAGCCTTAGAAATGAATGGCAACAAGCTCTGATCTGGGCATGCAGGGAAGGGAGAGGGGACATACCTCAAAGAGTCCCCACTGTGGGGACTTGCCCCTGCTCCCTACTCCTCCCACCCCACCCCCACCCCCATCGCCACCTTAGGAAAGTCTGTGTGGTCGGTGGGGCCCTAGGATTGTTATCTGTTCAGAGCTTGGTGGGTCTGTAGCTACTGAGCCGGACCTATTTCTGTTCTGGAGAGGAAAGATCAACAGTGCAGGTGTAAAAAAGCTTGATGACACCAGCATGGAGGAGGGGCCGTCTGTGACCCCTCCCTGTCCCCTATCCCCTTACCCCCCACCCCATCTCTGATGTTACTCTGGGCCTAGCCTGCTACAACAGACAAGGAAGGAGGTTGTTGGAGGGGATTGAGGTACAAGGAGAGAATCACCTGACCTGAGTGCTTTATTCTCTTCCCTCCACACCCGTTGTTCTTAGACAAAGAAGTGCCAGAAGCCCAGGGAAGGGACCTGGTGCTGGATGAAGGGTTGGAGCACTCTTGTAGAACCCTTGACCAACTTTAAGGATCCTGAATGGAACTGGGGCCACCTGAAGCTTTTTTGAGAAGTCTAGGCCAATGGCCGGGATAACTGGACTCGGCCATGCAATGGGGGTCGGGCAGGGGAATGTTCCCCATAGCCATGAGTCTTGTTCCTTCCTTCACTATGGCTCTGGACCCTGCTCTCTTTCTGCATCACAGAAACAGCCCGTTCCTTGGATGCCTTAGCAGAGAATGCCACGTATATTACAGCGTCCAGGTTCAGCAAAATGTCCTGACACTACAAAGAGTCTCAAAGACATGCGTGTGCCTGCCCTCCCTGTTCCCTGGTGCTTCGTGTATATCACTGGGCACGTCCTGGACTGGAAAGTGTGCTGGCGATGTGGTGGGGCTGCAGGCTGCAGGCTGTGGAGGAGGCAGAATTGTACTTGGAGTTCTGTCTTTGATGTACAAGGGCTGGAAGGAGAAGATGGTCCTTAGAAATCAGAGAAGGCTGCAGAGGCTCAGCCCAGGAAAGACTAGAGATTCAAGAACAGAAGGTGCAATTTGCATGCCACTTTGCATCTCATTTGCATAGGCCTCCGGCTTATTAAAGTAACCTCTCTCTTCCTTCCTCTTCCAGTGGCTGGGGCTCCTTGGGTACCCTCCATAGGAAAAGCTCATTCTGTGCTCAGCCAGGAGGGCAGGACCTCTGCTGGCTGATGTAGGAGATGGCTCTGGGCAACATCTGGTCTCCCTTAAGACATGCTGGCACTTTGGGGACCTTTTTGTTTTTCTCTAAGGCTAAGCCCTCTCTATGCTAACAGAGTAGCATGTGACTGTCTCTGTACCGGCCACTTGGTTCTTGTATACAGTCTGGGGACTCTGGAAAGGGGAAACGTATTTCCTGAGTTTGAGGAGTCCATCATTCTTTCTTTGGGCTGGAGATGTAACCTAGTTGGTAGAGGGCTTGCTGAGCATGCAGAAAGCTCAAAGTTCCAATTCCTGTTTCACATAAAAGTGGGCAGGGTGACATGTCCCATAATCCCAGCACTAGGGGGGTAGAGACAGGAGGAACGAAAGCACAAGGCCATCCTCAGGTACATAGTGAGTTTGAGGCTAGCCTGGGCTATAAGAGATACTGTATCAAAAAAACTTTTTTTTCTTCACTGAGATTGTTTGAGATGGGTATAGACTTAGGTGACTCCTTTCTGTCCCCAGAAGTCTGGGCTATAAAGTCTCCTTTTCTAAGCTTAAAGTCTGAGACCTTCTGTGACACACCCTAGGACTTCTGGTGAAGATAATTCATTTTCTCCTTAAGACAAGATCTTATCCTGCAATCCAGGCTAATCTCATGCTTAGAGTGCCTGCCCCTCCATGCCTCAGCCTCTCAAGTGCTGAGAGTACAGCCATGAGCTACCGTGTCTAGCTCCTTGATTTAATTTTGCATGTATTGCATAGCCTGACTCCCTCCTACCTATACTGAATTCTAGAAAGTAACACTGGACCAGAGCTGCCTGCTGCTCTTTATGTCCTTTGAGCCTTGTAGCAGGACCTCTCCTGGCTCATCACAGCCAGAGTTCTGGCCTTCAGCAGAGAAGCAACCCCAGACTCCAGAACTCCTGACTCCAACCCCAGAAGCACTTCCTGGACTCAGCTGGTCAGATGTCAGGTGCTTGAGATCAAATCCCAAGCCCAGCACTTTTTGCTTTGAGATGCCCTTTCTGTATCTTACATTCTATTGCTCTGTGTGAACCAAACATTTGCAGATGGGAGAGTTTTGGCAAGTCTGAGGCCTGCAGGTCAATGGCTTCTATCTACTCCATGTGAAGGATTTTCCTTTCTTGTGTGTTTGTTTGCATCTGTGTGTGTTGTATGTACATGCTTCTGTGGTTGTACACACGTGTGACCATCCATAGAGACCAGACACACCAGTACTGGGCATCTTCTTCACTGAACCTGAAGCTCACTGATTTGGATGTATTCTCTGGCTAGACAGCTCCAGGAATTCATCCCGGCACTGGGATGGAGGGCATGAACCGGCACACCCAGCTTTCTATGTGATTGCTGAGGACCCCAGCTCAGGTCCTCATGCTTGTACAGCCAGCACTAAACCATCTTCCCAGCCCATGCCTCGTTCTAAAGGCAGCCCCTAACTCCTAGGTTCCAGAAATGATGGTCCTCGGTGCCTGAGGATGGCAGATCTCAGCTCATCCTGGAAAGGAGCAGCCCTGACCTCAGGGTACCACATACATCCTGTCCATCGGTGGGAAGCAAAATGAGAGTGGAATTTGCAGCTGAGGCGTGAAGCACCATGGGCATCCATCACTCCCATCCCCCTCCTGCGCAGGAACGGGAATGGGGTAGGGGGTGGGGGGAGGGCTACAGTGAGGAGCAGAGATAAAAGGGGGCGAGAGCTGAGAAATATCGAGCAATAAAGGACTTTAAAATAGATTTACTTTAATTATATACTTCGGTAATTTGCTGTAGTTTCCCATCCCATTATTAAATTACAACAGTAACTCATCTAATGGATTTTTTTTTTTTTTGCTGAGAAAACACTCATTGTATTTTATTGTGGTTTTGTGCTATTATTGTCTATAATGACTGCAAGCCAGTCTGCCCTTGTACCTGGAGTGAGATGGGTACGTGGACAGTGACAGGGGAGCAGGGTGGGACTCAAATGCCTGCTGCTAACTTTCCTTGGTCACTAGGAGCTAGGGGTCAGGGGAGGGACAGCCATGGAGGCAAGAGGGAGGCTGGGCAGAGTCTTGAAAGTGGGCATGTAGCTGCTGGGGTAAGGAGTCACACATGGGCAGGATGGACCAATCGGGCCATGCTGTTCCCCACGGTTTGTGCAGGCCCGGAGGCAGTTTCTTTACCCATGCCTGGCCACCTTTCCAGATGAGACAAGGCCCAGGGATGGCACAGCAGGCGCCCAGGGAAGGCACAGCAGGCGCCCAGGGAAGGCACAGCAGGTGCCCAGGGACGGCCCTGTGTAGTTCATTTTCCTCAGGATCATTGCAGTGAATGAATTTGAGTGCAGCTGGCCAGGGCTTGGGGTGGCAGGAGGGTGCCAGCTCCACCGCCACTCCCAGGGGAAGGAAGTCTGGAGTTTCCAGGCTTGGTGAACTCCCACGTTCTCGTCCCTGGCTTCTTAGAGCTGGAGTCACTGGCCACCCTGCACCTCAAATGTGGCTCGGCTCGGCTCAAGTATTAGAAAGTCTTTGTGTTTTTCCCACGCCCGTGGGTCACAAGGTCCAAAGTTGTTCCTGGTAATACAAAGAATAGACGGCCTGGAATAGTGACTTCGGGGTGCCACTGCTGTTGCACTCTTCAGTGCACAGCAGCTGTGGTTACTGCAGACGACCGACCGACCGGACCAGACGTCCTGTTGTGGAAAGATCGGGTGCTCATGAGGCCCCCCCCGCCCCCACCCCGCCAGAATGTATACACAGCTAATAGATGCTGGTGGAGGGATGGAGACATTTTTCTTTTTCTTTTTACAACGACCTCTCTCCCTCTCTCTCCCTCCCCCTTCTCTGTGGTGTACATGTGTGGTATATGCATGCAAACATGTGTGCAGTTGTGTGTGGTGCATACATGCAGGCAGAAGCCAGAGAGGAGGACACTGTGTCCTGCCCCATTGCTTTCCAGATTGTTCCCTTGAGACAGACTCTCTCACTGAACCTGGAGCTTGGCTGACCATCAGCAAGCCCTGGCGATCCTCTTTTCTGCTCTCCACAACACTGGGGTTTCAGGTACACAAAACCATACCTGGGTTTTCATGTAGGTCCTAGGGATTTGAACTTGGGTCCTTCCTAGTTCTAGGAGAGACGTTGTCTCGGGTGAGATAGCCATCATTAATTTTTTTCCTCATTTACATCAAGGAAATTGTGTGAGTCAGATTAAGTCAGATAAGGCAGGTGGATGGAGAACTTGACCCCAGCTGTGGTCCCAGGTCAAAGGTCAGTGAGCCACGGAGTTGACTCAGCTGGAGACTAGGAGGGCTGTTGTGGGTGGAGCTAGGCAGGGAGCTTTATAAACAATGTCTCACATGACATGCCACCTAAGCTGCTGCAAGATGATATGGCAGCAGCGAAAGCTGAGCCCTGAGTAGCTCCTCAGGATTGCCAGACACACCTGCTGGCGGCGCTTGCCTTTGCTGGTTCTCCTGGCTGGTCCTTTGGGATGGAAACCTGGTTTGCTGCATGGCTTGAAGCTCAGGAGTAACCGCTCCATGCTGGGTGGGGGTCCTGCTGGGGTTCCCCTGCTTGCCCAGGCCAATGGTTGTCTTCCACAATGGTCCCAGGGGTGACACACCTACACCTGCCCTAAACCACTTGTCACAGAAAGGGGAGGTTGTCCCTCTTCTATCCAACTCCAGGCTCTCCTCAGAATGGTACCAGTCTCCCTGTCTGTCCCCATTATTTTTCAAGCTTACCCATGGCCTTTCTCTCAGGGGTCAGTGTGATCACGTGACGTAAGACGCTACTCGTTCTTCTGGACCAGAGAATTCTGGCTGCTGCTGCCTCTTAAGTTTCTGCCGCTCTTTGCCAGCCAGACGGGCAGCATCATGCTGTGTTCTCCAAGATGCTCTGGGCCCTGGGACCTGAGGGGCAGGTTTCTGCAGGTTTCATCTCATCCTGAGACTCTTCTAGGGCCTCCCCTCCCCCTTCAGTCCCCTTCAGTCCCATAAAGCGAAGGATGAGAAAAAAAAATGCATGCGCGCCTGGCCATTGATATAGGAGCCAGCAGTCCCTACTGGGACTGGACTCTGTGCGGTGTTATCACATTGCAATGCACATCAGAGGACCACAGGATAGAATGCTTCTCTCTCCAAGCTGCAAATGATGCCTCCCGGCAGGTCAGAACTAGTGAACAATACACCACCATGTTATTCAAAGACAAATCCTTAGCAACTGAGCCTGCTAGCAATAAACAAGCAGACAGGCACAATCCTCCAGCCATTCCAAGCCGGCATCAGGGGAGTGCTTCACCTGGCCAGAGCTTCTGCAAAGTAGGTGGAACCGGGCCTGGGAGAGGGAGTGTGATTGACAGACGCTGGCAACACCGGGAGCATCATAAAGCAAATGGATCTTCTCCAGTCTAGAACATCTCAGTCAGGGACCTAGGAGGAGGGAGGAGCTCCATACTGTTTGTGAGTGACTCAGTTGGTCCCTTTGCCGTGGTAGGGAGACCAAGGGGGTGGGGAGGGGTTCAGCTGCTGCTCGAAGTCAAGTCTGTGACATTTGACATTTTTATTACACTTGTTTGTTTGTTTGTTTCATTTTCTAAGACAAGCCCTGGCTGTCCTGAAACTCACCTGCCTTGAACTCAGAGATCCACCTGCCTCTGCCTCCCAAGTGCTTAAAGGCGTGCCCCACCACTGCCTGGCCTTTATTTTCACTTTTTAAGTTGTGTGTGTCTGTGTGGGTAGGTGCTCACGTGAGCGCAGTGAGGAGGAGCTGACCGTACAGGTAGTAATGAGCTATCTGACCTGGGTACTGGGACTCAGCCTCCAGCCTCCCCAACACTCTGTTCTCTGTAGCTCTGTAGCTGTCTCCGAGGAGATTTGGAAATGTTCTGAGTTCCACTTTGTGCCCTCAGCCCACGTCCTGTCCTACGATGGGCCGTGGGTATCATCAAGGCTGTAAGTGCTGTACCACCAACGCCATATTGTTCTCACCTCTCAAGCACAAGCCCTTCTTTAGGGCACTCCCTCTCTGCCTGGTCGGTGTCCTAAATATGCTTTGTCCTAGTTTGGGAACTGTGAGCTGGGGGAACTCAGTGGAGAGCAGCTCCCCAGGAGGTCTCAGATCCCTGCTGGTCTCTGTGGGGGTTCCTGTTAGAAGCTGAGCAGAGTCTTTACAGTGAAATTAGAACCCCTTGTGTTTCCAGTCAGTGCAGAGTTGATTTCTGATCTGGTGTGTCAACTATTTCTGAAAGGGAGTCTTCCCTTTACCCTTTCCAGAGGGTTGCAGGTTTGGTTTCTGGGGGGCAGATGGAGCCTGTGTGTGTGGGGGGGGCAGGGGGACAGCAAAGAACAGAGGCGGGGAAGAAGCTGAGAGCTTGGGGAGGTGGGTAGCCACGGGTGTTGTCCCAGACTGGCCCAGACAGCCTCCCACTCAGTCCTTAGCTTCGGCCACTTAGGGGGAAGGTCTGGCTGTGGACAGAGCATCTCTCAGAACCCTGAGCATGATGCCAGGAAAAAGTGACATTACAATCATCAAAACTTAGTGTCCAGAGCCTGTAGCAGCAGCTCCTTGGAGCTGGCCTCACTGATCCTTCCGGGGAGACGGGGATTCCAGCCATGGCTTCATCTCCTGGCTAGTCCATTCAGGTTGCCTCTGTGTGGATAACTCCTACTCTCATGAGGGTCAAACTCGGCTGTTATCTAGAGGTAGCACCCTAAGAGAGACAAACCTGCTACCTGACTGTAGAAACAAAGGACCCCAAAGAGTTCGCATTCCCCCAGGAATCTCATGTAGGAGGAGGAACAGAAGCCCCGGTGCCACCCAGAGGAGAGACTTGCTTCCCAGAAAGGGAATTCATATAATTCTGACACTGTCAGATCACTTTGCAGGACCCACTAGCTGAGATAGGTCAGACCTGGACAGGGCCACACCTCTACCAGGGCCTCTTAGTTACTCTGCAGACTTCTTGTCCTGTACTTAAACTTACATTTCATGTCGGACCTTGAAGGTGGACTTGGGGGAGGGTCACTAAATTTTTACCTGTTCCTTTTATATGATTTTATTTCTAACTTACATTTATTTATTTACGGACAGGGAGAGTGGCGTGTGTGGAGGAGATCAGAGGACAGCTGGTAAGATTCGCCTCTGTCCTTTACCATGTGGGTACTGGGGATCCCACTCAGGTTGCCGAGCTTGGTGGCTGCGGCCTTTACCCACTGAATCATCTCACTGGCCCCATTTATCTGAACATGGCCACAAGGGAAAAACAAGATCCAACTTTCTTTCTCTGCTCTTCTCTCCTTTTTTTTTTTTTTTTTTTTTTTTTTTTGTCTTTTTAATTGGCACTGCAGACAGGTAGCAAAGCCTCCACTGTTGGGATATGACCCTAAAAACTCAACAGCTCTCCCCTTTGCCTCAGGCCTCCACAGCACCTCCTCCTGCCCATCTTGTGGTTTATGTCAACCACCTGAGTGATTCTCTCCAGTCAGATTCTCTTAGGGTCAGGCACAAGGCAGGGTCTCCTGTGATCAGGCAGGCCTTTTATTTCTCCTTTTACTCTTGGTTTGTTACCGAGTTGTGAGCTCTGCAACTTGGTGGTGTGACTGTGTGAAGGAGACCTTAAGGAGTGGTGTCACCGCCCCATCCCTTGCCTGCTCTTTTGGCTCCAAAAAGGCCAGTCATTAGAGACCACAGCAGCAGCAGCCCAAGGGAGTGGTGACAGACAGACTCAGGGTGCGGTGCTGACATCTTTGTTGGCCTTTGTCCTGCTGGGGAGCCCCCTGGACTCCAGAGGCCAGGGCTCTGTCATTGTGATAGATAGAGGGGGGAGGGGTTGGTTACAGCTGCCCCTCCTGCTTGTTTTCAACTTTCTCCCCTCTGTGACCTGAGAGTCCCACAAAGGCCCATCAGGAGGGATGTAGGAGGCCTTAGAGAGTGGAGGGGGTGAAGATCTGCAGCCTGTTCTCTCTTCCTTCCTCTTTTGCTCCTTCCTCCCTTTCTACCCCCCCTTCCCCTCTCTGGGTAGCACCCTGGAGCCCTTTAAAGGTGAAGTGTGCTTATGTGGCATCTACAGGAGGTTGCCAGGGTTGACAGTTAGGACAAGAGTGATTAATGGCTGCTGTCCCACTGGAACACAAGGAGAGTCTTCGCTGGCCTCCTGGAAGCCCAGGTCAGCTGTGTCTCTCAACAGGATGAGGCTGTGGTCCGTAGGGAGGCCCAGGAGGTTTCTGCCTTGGTCAGGATGCTCTTCACATTGTTGGGGGAGGGTAGCAGGCCGAAGGAGCAATTCGAGAGCCCATGGTCTGGCATCAGGGCTGAAGTGGGCTGGAGTTGGTGAGACTCTGAAGCTTGTCTTGAAACACTCACGGTACTTTTGCATCCTGAACTGTCACGGAATCGTCTGTGTCTTAGCATTTTTAACCTTTCCCCGTGCTTACCAACGGAGTGCGAGAGGTTTGGAGGATATCCAGTAAGATTCAGTAATACCTCTATCATAGTCCACAGTGGTGGCGGTAAGGTGTTGGACTCTAAGATCCAAAACCAGGGGACGCGCTCCCCCAGAGACACTCATGGACAGGATTCGCTGCAATAACATGAGGTTTATTGGTGCAGGTGCACCGGGGCTCTCCTGCATGCAGGCAAGAGAACCCCCGAACAAAAGCTGGGAGCAGTTCTTACACAGAGCTCACGGACAACCGCAAAGGACCCCAAAGGCTGACCTTCCCAGGCCCGGTCTGTAGATGACTCAGATTCACACGTTACTTTATGACAGTGAGTGTCTTCCGTTTGCCCAGGTTTATTACATTAAGGGCTCAGTTTCCTGACCCCCTCCCACCCTGGACCCCTCTCCTGGAATGTGTCCCTGTGCTCTGGGCCTTCCCCACCCGAAGGTGGGTTCCCTTCCCTGTGGTCTGAGGAATGTTAATTAGCCTCTCCCTTTCTCTTCTAAATGGTAATCCAGCAAGTGTCCTCTGACTCAGGAATAATGTACCCTTCCTAGAATGTCAGTGGGGCAGTGAATTTTAAGTTCAAACTGAGACCTGAGTATCCCACATTTGGTTCTTACAAAGGTCCCAGTTGTGGAGACAGAGACTCACAAAGATTCCCTAGGAGGTTACAGAGAGCATTCTGGTCTATCTGTTTCCAGAACAAGCTCTCCTGATCTGGGACACCCAGACTCACCCTGAAGGATGAAACTATAACCCTGTTAGGATGCCCAGCCAAAGCTTGGCGCTCTATTGAACGCCTTGACAGATGCTGAGATGTAGGTGCTGAGATCACCGAGCCAAAGATGCTGAAGCCGAGAAGACTCTGAGCTGGTCTGCCTAGGGCTCTGACTCCAGGTCCTGTGTCTCTCATGGTCACAGGTGTCCCCTTAACAATGTTTCTAAAGGGACTTGCTGCAAGCTAATGGGACTCGCTGCCTTGTTTCTTTCTAGGGACCCTAGGGGCTTCACTAAAAAGATGGAGACTTGAGGTCTCTGTCAGCAGGACTGGCTTTTGGAAGATTTGGTCCCACACTGCTTTCCTTACTTCTGGTGGTTTGTTTGCTGTTGTGTTGCTTCCGGCCTCATTCCCCAGGGGCCAGCGCTATATGACCCTTGCTTTGGGGCTTCCTAATCCAGAGAAAACGCAAGCCAAATTCTCCATGAAAGACATCCTCACACCGCGCTGGCCAGCATTAATAACTTAGCAATTTTTGGATTCACAATAAGGATCGATACCCCTGGGACCATTAAAATGCCACTGTAAGTATTTACATCATTTCCTTGGGTGAGCAGAGCTTTGGAAAAGGGATCAAAGGAAACTGGAAAACAGACAGACTTCTGAAACCACGTGGAGCTGGCTGGTGCTTCCTTCTCTCCCCGTGAGCAAAATTGGGGTCAAGTGACACTTCCTGAACGTGGAGGAGTGTGTCTCCTCTCAGGTCATCGTCCAAGGCACTTTCTCATCTGACACTCGCAGCAGCTCTAAGCTAGGCAGACGCTGCGTATTTACACTTCAGAATTGAGTCCCTGTAGGGAAGTGGGGGGACGAAGGAAAGGAGCCAGGCAGGGCAGAGTGGAGGGGAGGATGCCTCTCAGGCAGGGATGGGGAGTGGGGGGGGGCAGAACCTTCTGGATCTGATGCTAACCATATACATCCAGAAGCTGGCTGTACACTCTCAAGGAGCCCAAAGGGATAGCAATATATATGCCATCCATTCTGTGTCCTGAAAGCTTTTGAAATGCCAAGCTGGCTTCCCTCTGCTTGTCCCACCCCTCAGCAAATCTCAGAGGAGCTGTGCTCATAAGGTGAATCTTCAGTTTCCCTCCCTCCTTGAGGTGGGTCCCCCCCCACCTCTGCCTTGCTGCTCAGAGGTCTCTCTGCTCCCTCTTACTAGAAAGACATGGTTCAGGGTCACCTTGTGACTGCAGTGCAGGGGTGGTTGGGTCGAGCACACTTTAAACATTTTACCCCACAGTCCACCCTGGGAGGGGCATTTTCTTTTCAGTTTCTCTTCCATAGGTTGTGACAGATTCTTATCTTATTTCCAATTCTTCCTCCAACCCTCATCCCTCCTGGTGGAGAAATTCACATTTTTGCCAGATGCTTTGCAGTCTTCTGCCTCAAATCCAGGCACTAACTTCCCCTGTCCACTCAGGCTGGGGCAACTAGGTGACCTGCAAGCATCTGGATACCAGTCCCCACAGACCTGTGCCCATGAGTAAGAAAGTTGACCAGCCAAATACTTGCCATGCAAACATGAGGACCTGGGTTCAGACGCTGAGGTCCCAAGTGCTAATGAACTGACGGTCTGGAAAGTTGACTTTCTTACCACCCATGCCCACAGCTGGTCACAGCATCCTGACTTGTTCCTGCTCCAGCAATCCCCAGCAAGAGCTTCCGTATGGCCGCCGTACACACTCTCTCCGCCTTCTCTAGTGAGACTCTGGGGCTGTTCGGGAACAACAAAGCCATTCTAAGTCTTCCAGGAGCTGGGTTGCCAGCCTTAGCGCATCAGTTCATTGCAGGAGGTAGCCATTGTGGCATCTACATTATGCCGCCTATCAGGGTCATGTGACCAGCATGCCTATAGGCTTCATCTTTATTTTCAGGTGTCATGCAAAATCCCTAAGTGTTGTGATGAATAGATTTTTTTTCCCCTCCTTCCTGCAGCCCTACCTGAGTCGAGGGTGATAGGTCAGGATAAAGAGTCAGAGACAGAATCCCTCACAATAGCCTCCCAGAAAGCTAAAGCGGAAATCAGCCCACCAAAATGGTGTCAGGCTTATACACCTCAGGGGCTCATTTCATCTCTACAAAACAGCAGGGGCCCGGTTGCCCCTCTGCATTCTAATATGTGGCCCAGGGAGGTGGAGTGACTTCCAGAGGTCACCTCCTGCAGGAGAGAGGAGGTAAGCAGGTGGGGCCAGCCCCAGGCTTCTCTGGGTGTGGGGCTATAGGAGCTTCCCTTGTTTGGCAAGGCTCTCTCTGTGGCTATACCTCCACTATGCCCAGCAGCAGGAGGGCATGGATCTGACTGCTGGCTGGTCTCCATGGCAACAGCTGAGGAGCCAGCTAGCATCAGATGATGGCAGAGCCGCCAGCCTCAAGCTGCCTCAGAGTAAAGGCTGGATGTGGCAGGGTCTGTAGTTAGAGTACGTGTGTGTGTGTGTGTGTGTGTGTGTGTGTGTGTGTGTGTGTGTGTGTGTGTGGTCCCTCTCCTCAGCAGCCTTCATCTTAGTCCATCCCTGGTCCTTCGGTGGAGATGGAGTCTTGTTCTTTGCTGGAGAGGTTTGTTCTCTTCACATGTATCTCCTGGATGTATATTCTAGGTTGGACACAGGGCATAAAAGGATCTTGTCCTCAAGAGAATACAGTCCAGGGAAGGAAGCTAAGTCGATTTCTAGGTCGTCCTAGTCTGCCAAGACTGGAGAGTGGATAGTGGATATCGGGGCACTGTGTAAGCCCCAAGAGAGCTGCCTCCTCTCTGTGTACCAGGCTTGGGAGGGGGATGTCTCTGGGGGTGTTCCTAAAGGATGAACAGTCCTTCAGAAGAGTGGGGCTGCCAGGCAGTGGTGGCACACGCCTTTAATCCCAGCATTTGAGAGGCAGAGGCAGGCAGATTTCTGAGTTCAAGGCCAGCCTGGTCTACAGAGTGAGTTCCAGACAGCCAGGGCTACACAGAGAAACCCTGTCTCGAAAAACCAAAACAGAAGAGTAGGGCCAAAAGATCCAGGTTCAGATGGGGAGAAGGACACGGATGGAAGGAGAGAGCAGGTTTGTCTGTTGGGAGTCTGCAGAGTGAGGAGCTCTTCACAGAGATAGGCAGAGGAGTGAAGTTTGGCTTGTCTTGGAGTAAAAGGAAGAAAGAAAGCTGCCCCAGGCCAGGCCCTGGGCAATAGGACAAATGTGATCTTCACGTGACACCAAATTGGGCATCCTCACCTCCTACATTACAGATACAGAAGCTGAGGGACAGGTAGATGCCCTGGATGGAGCAGGAAGTGGGACTCCAGCCTTGATCTAGGCAGCTGAGATTCCTCTCCCTCCCAACCTTGCACCTAAGCTTAGGGGTGTAGTAGAGTGTGTGGGTCTGTCAGGGTTGGCTAGCTGCCTGTCTCGGGGGACTCTGCTATGGAAGGGTCCTTGATCACCAAGGGTGGTAATGGACAGTGAGCTCCTGGGGGCTGTGTGTGGACCCCACGGAGTCCCTGGGAAGAGCAGACCGCATGTCTTTGGCTGCTGGTTGACTAACTGCTTGTGGGGGTGGGGCTTGCCATACATGTACATTTGCACACATTTGCACACACACACACACACACACACACACACACACACACACACGTACATCTGTGCACACACTTGGATAGCTATATACCTTTGTATCACCCCAGTACCTTTGCATACCACATGCCCTGTGCACCCATGTACTTGCATATGTGCGTGTGCACACTCACAGATCTCATGCACACGTACTTGCACACACTGCAAATGTACACCTGTAACACGTGTGTAGTGGGATATGCACACAGTGGCTTTTGCCTGTCTGCAACTGTTCTCTCTTCTGTCCCTCCAACATTCTCTTTATTGGAAGATTCTGAGCCTGTGTCCTGTTCTCTGTCTTCCCAGTGGTTCACATCTGGACTGGAGCTGGTTGCAACCAAGGGGTGATGTTGAGAGGAAGCCGAGTTAAGGGCTTTGTGGAAGGAGCGTAAGAGGCTATCCTGGGACAGCCTGTACCTCCCAGGGTAACCTGGCACCCAGTCTCCTGGGCTTCAACCTCTCTCCTTTTGGTGTTATCCTCTGGGTCTTTAAGTGAGCAAATGCTCCCAAAGGTGGATCCTGTCAGCCTCCAGGACTTCCCCCAAACCCCAGGCAGGGGCTACTTCTGATATAAATGCCCTTCAGGAGTTGAGTAGTATGGTGTGACCCGACCAATGTCATTGCAGGGCCTTTCTGTGGCTTTTGCTTTTTGCTTGGCTCTGCCTCTGTCTCAGGCGAGAGGCCAGGCCTCAAGAGTCAAAGGTTCTTGTCTGAGCCGTGGGGCACCTATCCTCCATCACTATACCCTGCCAGCTGGGGCAGGAGCTGCCATGCCCAACAGAGCAGGGCCTAGTTGCAGGATAATGCCAAGCTTGGAGCTCAGGCTTTCCTGGCCACCTACTGTGTACTGGGCACTGTTCCAAGTGTGTTCTGGGTGGTGACTAGGGCAGAGATTCAGAGGGAGTGTCATATTTCGCTCATCACACGAATTCCACGTGACACAACTAAAACAGCAAACAGAACAGATTTGATTTGACTTGAACCCCTGGCAGTCTGGCTCTACGCTCTCACCAGTGAACCACCCAGTCTTGCCTTAAGCCCAGAGGCTTGCTGGCCTCATCCTCCTCTGTTCCTGGGCAGACAAGCACAAGCACCCCATTCATTCCAGAAGCAGTCTGGCCCAGCTCCCTTGCTTCCATGAATGGGAAGGCAAGGGCATCTCATCTCCATGAGTGATCGCCTTCAGCCAGCTCCCTAGATCCCACGAGGATCTGAATTTTCTCTGTGGGTAGGGAGAGGTGTCAGAAGGGTCAGTTTGGGAAGAAGGAGGGAGATGTTTGGAAGGACACTTGCTTGGCCATGGGGGAGCCTGTAGCAGATATCTTCCTGCTCTTCTTTGCTTGCACCCATGTGAAAGAGAAGTAGTGAAGGCCTTAGCCTGTATGGTGACCAGGTCTAGAATCTGTTTCACAGGGATGCTGTACCCCACACTAGACCTCCTTCCCTCATCCCTCCGGTTTTCTTGCCTTTGGGCAGGCAAGAAGAGTCTTATTGAAACCAGTTCTCTCAGACCCTGGTTAGGGATAGTGCTCAGCACACCCAGGAGATCTGTGGTGCCCCATTTTGGTCTCCCTTGGGTCAGAAGTGTCCCTGGAGGTCAGACCCAGCCTAACTCACTGGCGCCTCTACTCAGCAAGAGTGCAGGGAGGCCATTTCCTGTCCCCCACCCAGGAGGCATTGGATCTTGGCTTCTCTAACAGTCGAGGGAAGCACCTGGCAAGGAGCGTCCCGCTGTGCGTGTATGGGTGTGTGCGTGTATGGGTGCCCGCACATCCTTTCTGATCTTCATTTTCTCTCCTTTCATGGGAACTTTCCCTGCATTAAGAGCGTTTTGAAAAAGAGCAGCAGGGGAGAAGGAGAAGGATGCAAGGCTGAGCCAACCTCAAACTGTGTGAGACTAGAAATCCTCTCAGGTCTCTCTGCTGTGTGCAGGGCCTGCCATATCGCAGGACAGGGAGTGCAGAGTACTCTGTGCACCTGAGTGCATGCATACAAACTGTGTGCATGCAAGGGTCAGAAGATTGGTGGGAGCCCCTGGAACTGGAGTTAAGGTGGATATGAGCCAGCATAGGTGCTGGGAGCTGAACCCTCTGTCCTTTGTAAGAACAACACATGACCTTAACTGCTGGGCTGTCTCTCTGTGCCCACAGGAGCGCTTCTGAGCTGAGCTGCCCCTGAGAGGAAGCAGCAGGGTCGCAAAGGGACCAGCACCATGAGTCAGGGTTTGAAGCACAATTGCACATAATTAAATATTCAAATGTTACCATGGGACAGATGAGACACTTCCTCAGGAAAAGGCACTTGTTCTGAAAACCTAGAGACCTGAGTTCATCCCTGGAACCCATGTAAAGGTGGAAGTTGTTCTCTGACCTCCACATGTGTGCCAACCCCAGATAATAATTTTTAAAAGGTTGCCACTTTGCCATGTGGTGAGATGCTGGCCGGAAATGGAAAGAGCAGAGCCGTGGATCTGGTCAGCAACAAAGAACCTTCAAAGCTTTCATAGAGAAAGAAGCCAGGGGCTAACGGAATTCTAGAAATCCAAGACAGAAACTGTGGTGGCCCCAGGCTATGATGGGTGGGGCTAGAAAGAGGATTGCAGCGGGCAGGAGGGTACTCTGAGGGGTCCTAAGATATTTTCTTAAAAAAAAAAAAAATCTAGCTGGGCAATGGTGGCAAATTCCAGCACTTGGGAGGCAGAGGCAAGCAGATTTCTGAGTTCGAGGCCAGCCTGGTCTACAGAGTGAGTTCCAGGACGGCCAGGGCTACACAGAGAAACCCTATCTCAAAAACAAAACAAAACAAAACAAAATAAAAAAAAAGAAGAAAAAAAGATATTTTCCACCTTGATCTTGGAAATAGTCCATCAACCATACACAGGTAGTCCAAACCTGTCAGATGAACCCTTAAGACTGGTGGCTCTTAAAAGGCCATGGAAGCTCAACTCCTGTAATCCCAGCACTCTGGAGGCAGAGGCAGGTGGATCTCTAAGTTGGAGGCCAGCCTTGTTTACAGAGCTAGTTTTAGGATAGCCAGGACTACAGAAAGAAACCCTGCCTGGGGGTTGGGGAGAGGCTTATGATTTTTATTGCATGTGCAATCTCCCACGTCAATAAAATTTTGTTTCATTTTCTGAAAGTGGCTGTTTTCTGAATTCCTGAGCTCTAGGCCAGAGCTGGAACAGTTATCACCAGGGTTTCAGTATGCCTGTCCTCCCTACTCGTTCTTCCACAGCTTCCACAGGCGGTCACTCAGTGTCCAGCTCACTGCTCGCATCCCAGCCCTTCCCTTCTGAGCCACTATGTGTTTGACTCCAGTCCTTTATAAATCAGAGCTGGGCCAGGATTGGCCTCATAAATGTCCAGGCAGGAAGCCTGGTCACTTTTCCTGGAGCAAGACCTATGATCACCCCATGTCCCGCCCCCACCCCCGCCCCCTGCCAGGCCACAACCCACAGCATATCTGTCATACATTTCTCTTGGGAGATACTACAAGGTGAGCAGGTAGAGAGATGTTTGGGTGAGGATTATGGAGGTCCAGAAACTATGGAAACGGCTCAGAAAGTCATCCCCCCAACCCCGCCCCAAGCTGCAGCCTCCAGGATGGATGCCCTGTCTGGTGGTCTGTCTGTGCCTCTCCCTAATGTGACTGTGACTTTTATTTATTTTTCCCCATTACGTGTCTCCTCTTCTCTCTTGCACCCTCTCACGGGCTACTCTATTCTCAAGCCCTGTGCAGGAAGTTGCAAGGTCAGTAGGGAAAAGGTGCAAGGCTTTGTCCTCGATTTGCGATGGTTTTTTGGCTTCTGGTACTCCGGGCTCCACGCTTGGGCTCTGCGCTGGCTGCTGGGACCAGTGTTGATGTTGGAGCTGCTAGGGGAGCCTGGGGTTGTGAGTAACAGAGAGGGAGGGAGCTGCTTCTCCACAGGTGCGATGGTTGCAGAAGGAACTCTCCTTTCCGCACCTCTCCGAAAAGCCTTCTGTTTGCCGACCATGGGCTCTACAGGTTGCTCAAAAACCTCCAAGGACGGTGAGTAGCCTGAATCACCCTAAGCTGTCATTGCTATATGTGTATTGTGTGGGTTGTGCATCCTTACCTGAATATGAGGGTCAGATGTGTTCTGGATTTCAAGTCTTCTAGTTTTAACATATTTGCATAAACTCTGCCGGTTAGGCACTGCCCTCATCTGAAGCTATGGGCCCTCAGCGCTCCCATCTGAAGCCAAGGGCTTCAGAGTGAACTTCATCATCAGCCTTGCCCCCCGCAGCTCCTAGCATCCTCTCTTCTGTGGACTAGCAATTGGAGGGAGGGTTCTAGCCCTGATAGCCTAGTTCCGACCTGTAGCACACACTGTGAGCACAGCATGGGGAAGGCAGAGACAGGCAAATCCATGCAGCTTTCCCATCAGCTTGTTCATATTCACTGGTGAGCTCTGGGTTCAGAGAGAGACTATTACTTCAAAAATAAAGTGAGGAGTGGGAGGGATGCATGAGGTGAATGTGCTCACTGCCAAGCCCGGATCTGTGTTTTACCCACGGGCCCCTGCATAGTAGAAGGAGAGAAGACTTTCTCACTAATTGTCCCTCTGAACTCCACTCTTATGCCTTCCTAACTAAATAAATAGAAAATGTAATTTAAAATAGTGTAAAAGGCAAGGCGTGATTGAAAAGTACAACTGACATCCACCTCTGGTCTTCACATACATAATGTATGCGCATACACACAGATACACACGTGCACATGCATGCACGAGTGCAACCAGACACACATGTGTGCACGCACACACACAAGGAATTTCTTACATTGACCTGTGTCCTGATACAGTTTGTTTGTTTGTTTGAGACAGGGTCTCATGCAGCCCAGGCTGGATTCTGATTCACTGGGTAGCAAAGTGTATATAGCCTTGAACTCTGATCCTGCCTCCTCTGCCTCCGGGTGCTGAGATTCAGGTGTTCACCCACATGCCTGGCTTTTCCTGATTGTGTTTATACCTTGCCTGGAAAGCTGACAGTGCAGATGTCATTCTGCTTTCCAGCAGGAGAAAACAGACCCTGAGCAGAGTTTGGGTTGCACCTCTGAGTCTCAGGCCCATAACCTTGCTCCAGGCTCTGCCAGGCTGGTTTGATTTTTGGTTGAGAGATCTGCTGGATCCAGCTGTTGAGGCTCTGGGGCCTTTTTCCCAGGAAGTCACGACATATGGTCAAGGGAAGCCATTCAGACAGAGAAGGGTAGTCATAGAAAGACAGGATTGTTTCTGTCTTTCTTCCAGGGGCAAGTTCTAGCTCCCTGAACAGCTTACACACTTGCACACGCACACGTGTGTGCACACACACACTTTGGGACTAGATCCATTTGAGAGAGTGCATACATGTCAGCTGAGTTTGACATTGCTGAGTGCTCTGTCTTGCATGTGTCCCCAGCATGAGATACTGCTTGTGTGAGACCCTCACTAGAGGCTTCCAGACCCCCAAAACTCGAACTAAATAAATCTCTTATCTTTATAATTTTCCAGCCTCAGATCTTTAGTGATAGTAACACAGAATGGACTAAGACACCCATTAAGCCATCAAAGTCATTCTAGTGAGGTCGTAAATACCTTTTGGGGGGGCGGGGCTTAAGAGTGAAACCTTTGCTGGGAGGTGATAGTGTATACTTGTAATCCACGCACTTGGGAAGCAGAAGGTAGTTGGGTTCTTTGTGAGTTCGAGGCCAGCCTGGTCTAAAAATCGAGTTCCAGGACAGCCAGGGCTATGCAGAAAAACCCTGACTCAAATGAGAAGGTGGGGAGATAGAGAGAGAGTGAGAGAGCATGCCATTATATGATCTAAAAATCAATAGAAACTCATTTTATTATTGTCATGGTTTGAAAGTGAAGGTGCCCAGTTGGTAGAACTGTTTGGGAAGAATTAGGGGGCGTGGCCTTGTTAGAGGGGGTGTGTCACTCAGGGTAGGCTTTGTGGTTTCAAAAGTCCATGACATTCCAGTTAGCTCTCTCTGCCTCCTACTTTTGGTTAAGGATGTGGGTCTCAGCTTACTCACCCAGCACCATGCCTGCCTGCTGCCCTGCTCCCCCCATCACGATGGCCACAGACTCTAAGCTTCTGCAACTCTGAGTCCCAAATTAAACTTTTTTTTATATGTAAGTTGCCTTAGTCATGGTGTTTTGTCACAGCAGTTGAAAAATAGCTATGGCAGTTATCTTGCCATTCTATGAGCTGTCTGGGCTCAGCTGGGAGAGCCTTGAGCTGCAGCCAGGAACATATTTGATGGAGTTAGAGCCCTCAAGATGCCTCACAGGACTGGTATTTAGCGCTGAGTGTTGGCTGGTCACTTGGCCAGGGCTGAGATCAGAGGGACTCTGCACTAAGACTCTTAAGTCAGTGGCTCTTAACCCTCCTAATGCTGCGACCCTTTGATACAGTTCCTCATGGTGTGGTGACACCCTACCATAAAATTATTTTCATTGCTACTTCATATCTTTAATTTTGCTACTGTTGTGAAGCGTAATGTAAATATCTGATATGCAGGATATCTGAGACCACTTTGAAAGGATGGTTCAGAGGGGGGTCGCGACCCACAGATTGAGAACCACTGCCGTAAGCCATCACTGAAGGAAACGGGAGATGGGGAGGAAGTAGGAGAGGCTGGCCGCCTCAAGACTACCCCAGAGCCGCACATTATTGCTTTGCAGTGCTCTTGGCTGTCTGGTTCCAGTGGACTGTCTGAGGCTCACGTAACTGGCAGACCTGTCTTTTGTTGAGGCTCCGCCCTTCAGCTGCTATTCTCAGGTTTCTCCTCGCCCCCGCCCCGCCCCCTGTCTTTCTTTCTAGACGGCTCTCCTTCAGCTTCTGTTCATTCTCTCTTACCTCGTTTCTCTTGAGATGCTGTCTGCTGTTCCCAACCTCACCTGTGCTGTGCCAAGAACCCTCTTGGGCCAACCTACAGCCAAGCCTGAGCGACAATCCTGGCTGTCCAGTCTCTCTCCTGACCTGAGGGAGAGTTAACCACCTCCCTCAGAGGGTGCAGAGGCAAATCTTGCGTCTGCGCCCCAACTCTCTCCTGTGTGGTCCCTCTTTCCATCTATCTCCCAGGCTTCCCCCTCACACCAGGCCCTCCAGGGCATTCTTGGAGGACAGAACAACCACCACTTGGGTGGGTCATCAGAAACCAAAGCTGGAAGTCACAGAGGGAGTGAGAGAAGACTCCATGGTCCCAGACTTTCTGGGGAAGCAGAGAGAGGGCCGGTTAAAATAAAGACAGGGAGGTGGGGTATGCAGCCCAGCCTGGTTGGTTGGAAACCACACTGGTGCAAGCTGAGAGGCCCCAGGAATGGCAAGCAGCTTCTCCTTGCTCAAAGGAATTTTTCTGGAAACCATAATGGCCGCTGTTTCTAACCGCAGCCTGTCCTTTTTGGCAGAATCGGTGCATGCGTGTGGTCAGGGCGGCCAGGCTGGAGCCGGCCCGGGAGTTTCTGCAATCTGAGCCCCTCGGTGCTGACAAGTGGGGCCTGGTATTCCCGAACAAGGAACAGAAAGAGCAGGCCCTGCCTTCCATCTTCCAGCAGAGAGAAAGGCGCTTCGACCATGTGCTGAACCCGCTCTCTGTGTCTCCGGCCTGTGGCTTGTATTTTCACTTTTCATTAGCAGAAGCAGGATCAGAGGAGCGCCGGATTTGCTCCGTGTCAAGGCGGAAGCCTGGAGATTCCAGCCAGGTTGGCTAGCCACACAGGGCTCTGGTTGCTGTAAGCTGGGCCTCCCATAGCCTGGCTTTCCCCCTCCTTACATAATAACATTGCTCCTGAGGTCAAGGGTGCCATAGCACAGGAGGGTCCTAGCTCAAGGTATCTGCATGATGCCAGCCTTTGCACAAACAGCAGCCAGCTGACAGATGGCCTGTGCGGCCAGGCGCCTGCATACCATCAAGAAATTTATTTATTTATTTATTCTCATTGTTAGCATATTTAAGTAACAACACTATGTATATATATCATATATATGTATATATATGACACACACACACACACACACACACACACACACACACACACACACACACGTACAATAGGTCCACAGAAACATGGTGCCAAAATGATCTCCTTATGAAATTTTTAAGCATTTACCAAACACACAGCTGTGTATGCCCTGCTATGGCAGGGAGATTTCCTGGAAGTCCAAGCAACTGGAGTTTCAGGGCCTTTTCTGTGCCTTCAGAGGCACCCAGGGAGAGTTCTACCACTACCACTGTCATATACGGTTTAATAGATTTTGAAAACAAAACAAAACAAAACAAACACCAAACAGGAACAAAAAAGTTTTTAAAGTTCTTTTCTTAAAGGGCCCTCCACATATGTGAGCTTCAGTCTTGACCTTTCGTTCCTTACTTGGTAAACATGGGAAAGAAGAGCCTGGGTCAACTCCAACCTCAACTCTCAGGCTAGAGTCTGAAAGCAGGCCCAGGACTCAGAGGGCTTCAGTTGCTCCTCCTAAGTGCTCAGTCTGGGTTCCCTATCCCTGGCCAAGCAAAATCCATAGGACTTTGGGTTATAGAGTGTGGGAAGGTCCTGAAGCCAGGCTCCCTTCTGTTCCCAGGTAGCCAGGGCTTTTGATTGGCTTCTTTTACTTCCTGGTGACCAGTGTGGGTCGCTGAAAAAGTCTGTCTCCTCAGGGAGTCGGCTGAGGAATCCGGAGAGTCTGGAGTCTCTGCCAGACTCAGGAGGGTCTCTGCATTAGTAGTAGGAGTGAATCTTGTGTGCTGAATGCTTGTGAGAAGGATCCCATCCTCTCCTTCCCTCCTTCTCTTCCAACCAGCCAGGACTGGCAAGCCAGACACAGGCTTTCAGAACCTGCATCCCATTTTGAAGTTTGTTTTCCCTACAAAATTAATCCCTTTGATGCCTAGAGAAACAAGACTCGCGTTAAAGACCCAACTATGGATTCTGCACACTAAGCTCTGCAATGGAGGCTCTTAGTGTGCACACTCAGGAAAGCAATGCCCCAGGCTCAAGCTGCATATCCACTGTGTGCGACCTCTGAGGTAGGGGGCACAGCCTTCGTTATGTCATATTAATGGTCACATGCATGCCTTCCAGATGTAAAGCTACAACCATGTGGAGAAAGAGGCACAGTGGTAGACTGGAATAAATGGGAAGGGGGCTAGGACCACGCAATTTTCACTGTTGAACAAGATTGTGTGTATGTGTGTGTATGTATGTATATGTGTGTGTATTCATTTGTGTGTATGTATATGTATGTGTGTCTTTTTTGTTTGTTTGTTTGTTTGTTTTTTTTTTTTTTTTTTTTTTTTTGGTTTTTTGAGACAGGGTTTCTCTGTGTGGCCCTGGCTGTCCTGGAACTCACTCTGTAGACCACGATGGCCTCGAACTCAGAAACCCACCTGCCTCTGCCTCCCAAGTGCTGAGATTAAAGGCATGCGCCACCACTGCCCGGCATATGTGTGTCTTTATGCATGTATGTCTTTGTGTGTTTGTCTTTGTGTGTCTGTGTGTCTGTATGTCTCTCTCTCTCTCTCTGTGTGTGTGTCTTTGTCTCTACCAAGGTCTTCCTAGGAGGCCTGAGAAAGCAGTAAGTACTGGGATGTAGCTTGGTTGCTGGAGCACTTGCCTGTCACACAGGAGGCCCTGGGTTTCATCCCTACCACTGCATGAACCAGACAAAGTGGCACACACTCGTGATCCCAGCACTCAGGAAGTGGGGACAGGAGGATCAAGAGTTCAAGGCTGTGGTAGTTTGAGTGAAGATGGCCCCCATAGACTCATTTAAATGCTTGGTCTCCAGCTGGTGGAACCATTTGGGAAGGATTAGGAGGTGTGGCCTTTCCACAGGAGGTGCATTACTGAAGGTGAGTTTAGAGGTTTCAAAAGCCTGAGTCATTCTCAGTTATCTCTCTGCCTCCTGGTTGAATTAACATACATATGTATTAACATACAAGTGCATGCCTGCCCGCCCCCTCCCTTGCTTCTCACCGTGATGATCATGGATTTACTCTCTGAAGTGTAACTCAGCCCCTAATAAACTCTTTCTTCTGTAAGTTGCCTCGGTGGTGGTGTCTCTTCACAATAATAGAAAAGTTGCTAAGACAATGGTCCATCCTCAACTACACAGTGAGTTTGAGACCAGTCTGGGTGACATAAGACTGTATCTCAAAACAGAGCAAACAAGCAAGTAGTAACAGCAAAGAAAAGACCTCTGCCAGGCTTGGCTACTGCAGTCACGAATACTCTGATGTGCAGTCATTATAGACTGCATGTGGGCTATGGATACCCCTGGGCTCTTGGCTTGCTCTGCATGCATCTGTGGTGGTATGAATAAAAATGACCCCCCCTAGACTCATAGGGAATGGCACTGTTAGGAGGTGTGGTCTTGTTGAAGGACGTGTATCACTAGGGGTGGACTTTGAGGTTTTAAGTGCTCAAGCCAGGCCCAGAGTCTCTCTTGCTCTGTCTTCAGTTCTGGATGTAGAACTCTCAGCTCCTCTGGCATCATGCCAGCCTGGATGCTGCCATGCTTCCTGCCATGATAACAATGGACTAAACCTCTGTACTGTAAGCCAGTCCCAAGTTAACATGTTTTTCTTTGTAAGAGTTTTAATGGTCATGGTGTTGCTTCATGCAATAAAATCCTCGGATAACTACTATGACCCAAGTCACCCATTCTTCCTCTGCTTTGCGTCAACAATGAATTGGAACTTGGGTATGGTTGTATGTTGAGGTCCAACTCCAGGACCTTGAAATGTGGCTGTTTAGAGACAGAGCTTTCAGAGTGACTTAGTTATAATAAGACAACCAGGGTGAGCCACCACTCATGGATATTTTCATAGGAGGAGGAAGTTTTGTCACACAGAGAGACACCATGTATGCATATGAGGACATAATGAAGCGCTGTCTCCAAGCTTAGGAAGCAAGCCTATGCTGGTTAGATTCTATTGTTAGTTTGACATAACCTAGAACCACATGGGAAATGGAACTTCAAATGAGCAATTGCTTATGTCAGATTGGCCTGACTGGTAAGCAAGGGCTTAGCCCACTGTGGGCAGCATCATCCCTAGGCATGTAGGTCTTGGCTGAGTCAGAAAGGTGGCTGAGCATGAGCTAAGAGGAGAAGGCAACAGGCCATATTCTTCCATGATTCTTGCCCTGACTTCTCTTTATGATGGAATGTGACCTGGAAGTACAAGCTGAAAAAACTCTCACCTCCTCACGTTGCTCTTGGTCATGGTGTTTATCACGGCAACAGAAGGCAAATTAGGACAAGGCTTTAGAGGGGAAGCAACTGTACTGACACCTTAACCTTGAATCTCTGGCCCCAGAACCACGAGACAATACTCATCCATCCGTGGCTTAAACTGCACTGTGGTGCTGTGTTGGGACAGATGGATAAGGAACACTATCATCTTCCCTTGTGATGCCCAGCAATGGTTGAGCATACATCAAGTGAGGTGGACATGCTTGTAATCCCAGCACTCTGGAAGATCAGGAGTTCAAGGCTAGCCTGAGAGACCATATCTAAAGATGAAAAGAATATCAAATACACAAGTAACAGTACTGTCAAGTATGGTGGTTTGAATGAATATGTACTCCCCGCTCCCAATAGGTTCATATGTTTGAATGCCTGGTCCCTAGTTGGTGAGCTGTTTGGAAGGAATAGGAGGCGTGTCCTTGTTGAAAGATATGTGTCACTGGGAGTTGGCTTTGAGGTTTCAAAAGCCCACACCAGGCCAGTGTGTGCTGCCTGTGGATCAGGGTGCAAAGCTCTTGGTTACTGCTCTGATGCCATGCCTGTCTGCTTCCCACCAGGCTGATTGTGGACTAACTCTCTAAAGCTGTAAGCAAGCCCACAGTTAAATGCTTTCTTTTATAACAGTTGCCTTGGAAATGGTGTCTCTCCACAATTATAGAGTACTGACATCAGGTGAGTGGGGAAAGATATTTTTATGTTTGGCTTACTAGCTAGCCTCAATCATTCACATGGTACCTGGCACATAGTAGGTCCTCAATAAACATTGTTGAATCAGCATTTGAGTGTGTTCTAACCTCATTCAATGTTAAGTACACTTGAGGGACCAGTTGGAAGTGGAGGCAGGCAGAAATCATGGCGTAGGGAAAAAGAGGCCCTAACATTTAAGTCCAACCTTCCAGCCCCCTCTTCCTGGCTCCCTGGGCACCATCATCTGTGCCCACACAGACACACATGTATACATAGTTTAAAATTAATAAAAACAAAAGCTTTTAAATTCTTGATGTTTCGGTTTTGTGTTGGGCAGTACTCATAGCTGCCCTCAGCCGCATGTGGCTTGCAGGCTGGAGGCTGGAGGCACCACCAACCATCCTCAACACAACGGTACCTCCCCATTTTATCTCAAGACCTCAGTTTCCTCCTCTGAAAACTGAGCTGCTGAGGAATGAACCCATAGTGCCTGTAACACACGCATGTAACAGAGAAGCCGAGTAGCAGGTGACCAGGGAGCAGGGGTCCACACAAGAGTTTGAGCCTGTGGCAAGTTCATGTCTGTGGGGATTACTGACCCTGGACACTAGGTCTTAAATGAGATTCTTTGTAGTGGTGGGTATGGCAGTATGTGCCTGCTTTTCCCGTACTTGAGCAGGTTGGGCAGGGGATCTAGAGTCTGTCAGCCTGAATCACACAGTAGATCCTATCTCAAAAAATGGCTGGAGAGATGGCTCAGCTGCTTAGACTGCTTGTTGCTCTTGCAGAGGACCCTGGTTCGATTCCCAGTGCCCACATGATGGCTCACAACTCCAGTTCCAGGGCATCCAATGCCATTTTCTGATCTCTTGGGGCATGTATGTGATGCACATTTGTATATGCTGCCAAAACACACAATACAGGTTAAAAAATTTTAAAGAAAGAAAGTACATTCAAATTACTGCTTAGCCTTTTTCATAGTGGGCGAGCCAGTCTGCCCAGATGCCTCCCTTGGAGCCTGGCTTGAGACCATATCTTTTAGCTTGTATCCAGCCACTTCAAGCCGTCTTCTGCCGTGTTCTCTCATTCCAGTTCCAAAGGCGCCTGCACAACACACACTCCCATGTATCTTGAAAAGATGGAACAGTTCAGTGGATATGGGGTGGCCATGGTGGATGAGAGCACACTGCGCCCGCCATGCTGCCTGGAGGTGGTATTGGACCAGCCATAGGTATCTCCAAGGGACTCTTTTTATCCCAGGCTTCACCTTCTCAAGAGTAACACTGGTGTCCAGACAAAGCTCATTCGTAGGTGTCATTCAGGAACACTAATCTCATCAAATCAAGTTGTGCAGAATTTACTGGGCACAGACAAAAGGGCTCAGAAGTGGAACCAGACATGGGTCTGCAGGGAAGAGAAAGGCCACTCTAGCGAGGCCTGCTGCCATCTGTCCTGATGTGACAAGAGGAGTGTGTGTCCCTTGTGGGCTCCTCAAGCTTTCTCACAGTTATTGGCCTAGAGAGTCTTGAGGGCAGAGTCTTCAGAGTGACACAGACTTTATTACACCTTCCACCTCTTGACAGTCTTCCCCAGGCCCACCCCTCTCTCTCTCTCTCTCTCCCCCTCTCAAAAAAAAATGACTTCCTACCAATCTCATAGCTGCAGTTAGTGGCTATTTATTTGGTCTTCCCCACTGTCTGTTTCAAAAACCCTTTTAGTAGCTGAAGAGATGGCTCAGTGGTTAAGAGCACTGACTTCTTCCGGAGAACCCAGGTTCAATTCCCAGCAACTACAGTGTCTCACAACCATTTGTAACTCTAATTCTTGGAGATACAAAGCCTTCTGGCCTTAGTATGTGGTACACACACACACACACACACACACACACAAGAGCAAAAATGTTCATGGGCATATAATAAAGGGAAGAGGAAAGAAGAAAGGAAGAAAACCCTTTTAATGAGCTGACAAGATGGCTCAGTGGGTAAAGGTTCTTGCTACCAAATTTGGTGGCCTAAACTTGATCCCTGGATCTCATGGCAGAAGAAGAAAACCGACTCTTGCAAACTTGTCCTCTGATTTCCATGGATGTGCACTGTGGCGCCCACGTAGCTGCACACGTACACACAAAATAAGTAAATGTAAAAATAAAAGTTGAAACAAGAAACTGAGAGGGAGGCAGAGCTGGGATCCCACCCCCAACCAAGAAGCAGTCTATAGTTGACATTCTGGCAAAGAAAAAAATTAATTTTCTCCAGTAGAGTCTTACTGGATATATTAACCACACTTCAGAGGAAGGCCACGCCCAGGAGTAGTTGGCCAACACATAATGATCTCAGTGGCAGTCTTGATTTGTCTCTCTTTGCTTTGTTTGGGCTTCTTTGTCTTATTAATCTTTTGCTTATATATATTTCTCTCTCTCTCCCTCCCTCCCTCTCTCTTCCTCTCTCTCTCTTTGTGTGTGTGTGTATGTCTCTCTCTCTCTCTCTCTCTCTCTCTCTCTCTGTGTCTCCCTCGCCCCCCTCTCTCTGTCTCTCTCTGTGTGTGTCTCCCTCTCTCTCTGTCTCTCTCTCTGTGTGTATGTGTGTCTCCCTCTCTCTCTCTGTCTCTCTCTCTCTGTGTCTCCCTCTCTCTCTCTGTCTCTCTCTCTTTATGTGTGTCTCCCTCTCTGTCTCTCTCTCTCTCTCTGTGTATGTGTGTCTTCCTCTCTCTCTCTCTGTGCGTATCTCC
This sequence comes from Arvicanthis niloticus, assembly GCF_011762505.2. Taxonomy (NCBI): domain Eukaryota; kingdom Metazoa; phylum Chordata; class Mammalia; order Rodentia; family Muridae; genus Arvicanthis; species Arvicanthis niloticus. Next base: position 4,867,593 of record NC_047663.1, read on the forward strand.
CTCCCTCTCTCTCTCTCTCTGTGTCTCCCTCTCCCCCTCTCTCTGTCTCTCTGTGTGTGTGTGTCTCCCTCTCTCTGTGTGTATGTGTGTCTCCCTCTCTGTATGTGTGTGTCTCCCTCTCTCTGTGTGTATGTGTGTCTCCCTCTCTCTCTGTGTCTCTCTGTCTCTCTCTCTGTCTCTCTCTCTGTGTGTGTATGTGTGTCTCCCTCTCTCTCTCTCTGTGTCTCCCTCTCTCTCTGTCTCTCTCTCCCTCTCTCTCTGTCTCTCTCTCTCTCTCTCTCTCTGTGTGTGTGTGTGTGTGTTTATTTTTTAAAGAAGGAGAGAAAGAACATAAAGTCGGGTGTATAGAGAAGAGGGACAAAGAGGGGAGGGATTGGCAAAGGGGAAAACACGATCAAAACATATTGCATAAAAATTTTAATGAAAAGACAAAACAACAAAACAAGAAAGTCCTTACAGATAGTTAATCCAAGGCTGAGCAGGAGTCACACAACAGCTAAAAGCTCTGTGTGGCAGGCTGAGTGTCTGATGATGCAGGGGGACTTTGACAAATGCAGTAATGTGCCCCCACCCACCCCACCCGCATTGCTCTTCTGTGGTTCCAGACCTTACAGGCAAACACCCAGAAGCTGCCACTGATTCCCTACTCAGAGGGAGTTAGACACCAGGAGCATTTGAGCATGTAGGCAGCTCGAAGCTCCTGTTCCTGGAACATCAGAGAGTTTGGAGAAAGAGCCCTGATAGAGAAGCCAGAGAAGGAGCAAGGTCAGCCACAGAGCATAGGCCACCAGGTCAGCCACAGAGCATAGGCCACCAGGTCAGCCACAGAGCATAGGCCTTGTAAGGATGGAACCCGCTGTGCTCTCCCACAGAGGACAGAGATCAGCAGGGTCAGGTTTGCAGGCCACCCAGGAGGAGAACTGCCCTTGCACTGAAGAGAGATGCTGGTTCCTGGTGTCTGCTTACTGGACGACAGAAGGGTTGCCTGACAGATGCTGTTCTTGTGGCCTCTGGGACTGGATGGAACCTCTGAGGTACCCAAAACAAACCTTTGTGATACCTGAAGCTGTTCTATGATTCCAGGCACTGGAACATGTGACAGATGGCAGTGCATGGGACAGACAGCTGAGTGCGATGTGGCTCAGACATCCCTGTGGCTCTGGATTCATGACACTGAGAAGGAGGGGTGGAGTTATGTATATACACACACACAAATACACACACATGCACACTTCCTCACACACACACTCACATACATGCACATACAATGCTCACACACATACATACACACATACACACACTCACACACACACACACACACACTTACACACTTCCTTCCAGCTCCACCCCTTATCTAGCCAGTTGAGCCCCTGCTAAGCAGAAGTGGGATCAATGTCTGGGAGTAACATGGGCAGGGAGCCTTCATAGGAGCCACAAGCCAGGTCCCAGGTGCTAGATGGACCCTGGTCAAGTCTGGAAAGATAAAAGGACTTGAGTCCCAGCAAGGTGAGGTGGCTCAGTGGGAAAAGATGCTTGCTGCAGCCTGACAGCTCTGAATTCAGTCCCTGGGACCCACATGACAGAAGGAGAAAACTGACTTCCAAAGTTGTTCTCTGATCTCCATACAACCACCATATTAAACAGCACAGACAGACAGACAGACAGACAGACACATACACACAGACACACACAGAGACACACATAAACATACAGATACAGACACACACACACTCATACAGATATAGACACACACACAGATACATAGAGAGACATGCACAGGCACACATATACACACACATACAGATACACACAGATACAGACAGATACAGACATACACACACAGAGACACAGATACATACTCACATACACACACAGGCACACATATACACACATACACACAAACACATATAGACACAGATACACACACAGATACAGACATACACAGGCACACATACACACACAGATACACAGATGCACAAACAGATACATAGACACACAATCACACAGGCACAGATACACACACACACACAGAGAATAAATAAATATAAAAGATAAATACTCACGGCGGAGTCACACAGGGGAGGTGGCAGCAGCAGGCTACCCTGGAGGACTGAGGACACTCAGCAGCCCACTCTGCTGCCTAATTGCCAGGAAGCCTCCTGCCCACTGGGCACCTGGGGTTTGCTGCCTGCACGTCTGTAAATAAAGGATAGTGACCCAGCCACCTGTGTCCACAGTGAGCTCAGGCCTCAGGGCCCCTGGTCATCTCTCAGGGCCTCCACAACAGTCCGAACACTGCAGACAGTCCACTGTCTGTCCTCCCTACCCTCATGGTCTCACCTACTCAGCCAGGCCTCAGCTGGCCTTGGTGTCCCCAGAGTCCTGGCCCTGAAGTCCAGGAAGGCCTGAAATCTGCAGGTGGGGTTTCTATACTGGTGAACAAGAGGGTCTCCAATAGACACAGGCCTTACTCTTTTCACCAGTGGAATAAAGCCCAGCAAAGTGCTCTCTCTACCCAGAACTATGGGAAGTGTAAGCCCCTAGGGGACCTGGATTAACCCCACTGTGGACAGAGAGCCAGCTCCAGTCTATTGTGTCCAGTGAAGTGATATGTCCAGATGATGCACCCCAAAGCAGGGCCCTCTGCTCTGGTGAGAAGGCAGCTCAGGCACTGGGGCTGAGTGTTGCCACTGGAGAAGCAATTTTAGCTGAGGGCCCAGGGGGCAGGGGGCTGCTGGACTTCTACTTGGGAGGTTGCTTGGTTCCTGTCACTCATGATCACCCATCCCTCCTCAGCTGAGGAGTCTCTCTGGCAACCATCTGTTACTGAGAAGACAACAGGAAATGTGAGAAGCTTCCACGGGCTGACAGAGGCCTATCGGGAGCAAAGAGGGGTCCTTTAGTGTCTCCCAAGTTTCTCTTAACCTCCAGGTGGTGGGGGTATGAAGCCTCCCTCTGTTGATGAACAAGAGTAAAGACTCCTTCAGCCACTGTCCTGCTTAGGGCAGACGATTCCTCTAGACACGGATAGCAGATAGGAAGTGGGCAGCCCTTCCTTTAGTTCTTCCCTGGAAAGGGCCTCCCTATGAGGAAATGTGCCTCAGGTCCTTGAGGAGCAAGCTGAACCCCAGCTTTCGGAGTGAGCTTGGAGTCTGGCCCTGGGCCTGAGCTCTGTATTAGTCATCGTCAGCTGTAAGGTAGACTCATGTTGTCCTCTGCTTAATATAATCCAGGCTGGCCTCGAACTTGCTATGTAGCTGAGTATGACCTTGAACTCACAGACTGCCTATCTTCAGCTCCCGTGTGGTGGGATTACAGGAGTAGTTCTGGGGATCGAATCAGGGCCTCAAACATGCCAGGCAAGCGCTCTACCAACTGAGCTACACTCTTAGCCTGAAAGAACAGCTTCTCACCTTCAAGTCTGTCCATGCAGCCCACTCACTCTTCTGTGTCCTGGACACAGGTTAGCATAGCCTATTGTCAGAGCGGTGCTGTGGGTGACAGAGAGGGCACACCAGCCAGAGGAGGGGCTGGGCTTTGGTGACCATTTATTTTTGTTTGTTTGTTTTTGTTTCTTCTTCTTCCTAGGAAAAAGTGACCAAAGGGAGCTTCCAAAGGGATAGATCGGTGGTGGAGCACTCTCCTAACGCAGAGAATCTGGGCTCCTACCTCAGCACCGGGGGGGGGGGGGGGAGACAGGAAAAGAGATAAGGAGAGAGGGAAGAAGGAAAGGAGGAAGGAAGGATGGATGAATGGATGGGTGGGTGGGTGGATGGATGGAAAAAAATAAGTAAGTCCAGGCTTGGTGTTATCTTTTGGTAACCATGCACTTGGGAGGCTAAGGAAGGAGGATTGAAAGTTCAAATCCGAGCCGGGCAGGGGTGGCACATGCTTTTAATCCCAGCACTTGGGAGGCAGAGGCAGGCGGATTTCTGAGTTCGAGGCCAGCCTGGTCTACAGAGTGAGTTCCAGGACAGCCAGGGCTACACAGAGAAACCCTGTCTTGAAAAACCAAAATAAAAAAAAAAAAAAAAAAAAAGAAGAAGAAGAAGAAGAAGAAGAAGAAGAAGAAGAAGAAGAAGAAGAAGAAGAAGAAGAAGAAGAAGAAGAAGAGTTTAAATCTGGCTTTGCTACAGAGGGAGGCTGTCTCAATAAAACAGAAGCTAGGTATGGTGACATGGGCTGGAATTTCAAGACTCAGAAGACTGAGGCAGGAGGATCACTATGAATTCAAGGCCAGCCTGAATAGAATGCACAGCAAAGGCCTGTTTCAAAATAACAGCAAAAAAAAAAAAAAAAAAAAAAAAAGTCACATACATACACACAGACACACACACCCCACACATCACACACCACATACCAAACACCAAACACCACACACACACACACATGCACCACACACACCCCTATTCCCCCACATCACATATACCACATACACATCATACACCACATGCAACACACACACACACACACACACACACACACACACACACACCACTCTGGGGCCAGACACAGACATAAGTGCCAGGGGTGCCAACTCATGTTAGTCAATCACTCTCTGCAAACACAAGATGTTCAGATATGACACCCATTTTGAGAGCCCACAGCTGGGACAGGCAAACTGGAGGGTAGGGGCAGTACAGACATGGCTGCCTGGCTTCCTGGTATCCCGTGGCTTCTTCATGGACCACAACATAATGGCAGCAAAAAAAAAGAAAAAAAATCAGGCCATGGAACCGTGACTCACAAGAGGCTCCTCTTACTAGGTGGTGAGGACATACAGTAACCACACTGTGAGACAGATGTCATCTACCACTCTCCTCGTTGGCAACAACATGGGGTTCTGTGCTTTCAAAAACTTTATATAAAGGTTTCCTTTGCAGAAAGAACTGGACTTTAGGTCGTTATAAGGTTTTGATTTTTAAAATCAGACCAAGTGTAGGGGTGTTTTATGTAAAGATGGCAGTGTGGGTCGGGGGCAGCAGGGTCTTGGGGAGCTGGGGAAGGCGGAGGAGGACAGGAAGGCGTCAGTGCATGTTGGTCTGTGTGTAAGTGTGTGTGTCCACGAGTGTATGTCCACATGTGGGTGTTTGCACGTGAGTGTGCATATACATGTGTGTGCTAGAGTGTGTGGTCTCCTCCATGGCAGAGAGTGTGAGTGAAGCCTCACTCTGGCAGAGCAAAGCTCCAGAGTTCTTTTGGCACAAGAGCCAAAAACACAAATAAATAAAACAAGCAGGCCAGGCTAAAAATAGAGGCCGGCGGTTCTGCAGCCTGACAGCCTGGCAACCCAGCAGCCCTCGGACAGGGCCAGCTCCTGCTCCTAGTGAGACAGCAGCCACAGGGTGGGTCTGAAACCCAGAGGCTGAGCTTGGCTGGAACCTGGAGAGGAGAGACTTTCTTCCTGTGCCCAGTGCCAGGGCTTAGTGGTCCTCCCAGAAGCTCTTCCTCTAGCTGCCTTGTCTAGCCTCAGTTCTACCACAGATCATGGTCATGGTCACTTCCCAGTACCAAGTCAGAAGGTGGCCTGTACCCAAGGGAGAGCTGAGGTTTCTGTCCTTCCCACACCACCCCAAGCCAACCCTATCCTTAGATGGTACCATCTAGGAAGGGCAGAAAGCCTGGGAGAGCCATGTAATGTACTTGCCTCTAGGAAAGTAATCTGGAGTTTATCTGAAGCAGGGGCTCTCCACCTGTGGCTCATGACTTCGGGGTCTTGCATATCATATATTCTGCATATCAGATATTTACTTTATGATTCATAGCAGTAACAAAATTACAGTTATGAAGTAGCAATGAGATAACGTTATAATCCCGGATCACCGCATCACGAGGAACTAATTGTATTAAGCAATCAGCATTAGGAAGGCGGAGAACCACTGACCTAAAGTACTGACCTGTTTCCCTTCCTCTCCAACAGAAGCCCCTTTCTCTGCAGCTGCAGGAAGTGCTCTGAGCAAGGACTTCCTCCCTTGTTCCTTCCCATTCCTTCTTTCTGTCAACAGTTTCATCAACCTTGTCCTGTCTGTCCTCTGCTCTCCCTCCCTCTGTCTCTCCCACAGGCCCCATGGGCTAAGCTATTGAGATTCCTTGGGAACCCTTTCCCAGGATGTGACCAGGAACTTCAGAGGAGACACTGAGGGGCAGTGGGCGTCTCTGAGAGAGCCTCACAGAGTCCCACGCAGGACACGCAGTCTGGAAACAGGTCAGACCTTGTGTGTGTTTTTAAATCATTCCTCTCTGAGAGTAGACTTGTGTTGACTGTGCAAGGCAGTGTTTTCTGGCCTCTCAGGGGAATGGGTATAGAGATGCCCTACCCTTCCTCTACTTTGCCTCTCTCAGGCATAGAGGGATCCTCCCAGCTCTAGTGCAGAGGCCTGAAGGAAGCCTTGTGGGGTGCTCGGCTGCTGGTCTAGGAGAGTCTGCCTCCTTGACCTACAGCATTGCTCTTTGCCTGGGGAGAGAGGCCAGCTTGTACTGGGCTCTCCTGCTTTCTGGAGTTTCATAACTGCAGATTCTGGGTCTTTCCAATAGATGGTGGGGTGGGGTTAAGTGTCAGCTAGTCTTCTCACAGAGGTTGGGGGTGGGATTCAGCTTCAGTTCTTTTGGCCTCCCTTTCGAGCTGTGTGTAGATAAAGCTAAGATGCCCCTTGGGGTTCCTGGTTCTTTGTCTCCGTGCATACCTAACCTTCATAGTTGTTTGCCCCTGGGTGTGAACATCACTTTCTCTACTAGATGAAGAAAGGAGTCTTATCTGCAGCTTGTCACAGTCAGAGGTGATTGGTGGTGTGATGTGTGAATGGATGGATGGATAGGGAGGAGATTGGAGTATTTGTTGGATGTTTTGATGGGTGAAAGGATGAATTTGTGGGTGGCTGAGTGGGAGGACATGTGGGTAGATAGGTGGGTAGATGGATGAGTGGGTAGATGAGAGGATGGGCCAAAGGGGGAAAGAGTAGATGGATTGACAGAGGAAGAGGAGTGGATAAGCAGATTAGTGAGTGGATAGGTGGATGGGAGGGAAGGTTGAAAGATGAATGGTTGGATATATAAGTAGATGGATGGATGGTTGCCTGGATGGATAGGGAAATGGGAGATTGGGTTGAAGAATGGGTGAGTAGATGGGTTGACGGATGGATAGGGATGGGTAAGTGAGTTAGTGGGTGAATGGATGGATGGGTGGATAGACTGATGGGTGGATGGATGGATGGACTGATGGGTGGATGGACAGATGCACTGATAGATGAATTGATGGATGGATAGAAATAGGTAAGTGAGTTAGTGGGTGGGGATGGATAAGGGAATTAATGGATAGATGGATGGACTGGATAAGTGAGTTAATGGGTGGATGGATGAGGGAGAGCATGATGGATGGGAATGGGTAAGAGAGTTAGTGGGTGGATGGATGGATGAATGAACTGATGGGTAGATAGATGGAATGATGGATGGATGGATTGATGGATGAGTAGACTGATGGGTGGGTGGATAGATGGATGGGTAGTGGATAGATGGGTGAACTGATGGATAGATGAGGGAGAGAATGAGTAAACAGATGGATGGGGATATAGTGAGTGAATGGCAGATGGCTGACTCTCTAGACGCTTGTTGGATGGGACATAGATTGTTAAGTGATCTCCTCTCATTGTGGGCTCAGTAATTGTAAGGTCTGATTCTCCTGCCTCCATCTCCCGATGGGGCTGAGATTACAGGTGTGCATATCTATGTCGAATCTATGCAGCGCTGGGGACAGTGTACATGCTAGGCAAGCACTGCACACACCCCAGCCCCAGCCCCAGGTGGTCTACTATCTTGGGGGAATCCACTTTCTTTTGTATTCTGCTCCTTTCTTGTCCTTGTCATGAGAGGCATTCCGAAAGAGGTGCCCACCTGTGCCTACAGGTCTGTTCTCACAGGCATTTCCTGGAAGCCTGTAGCTTGGAGATTTTCTCCGTCTAAGTTTCCTCAGATGGGCACCAGCAACTCCCCAAGGTCTCTAGGGAGGCTGAGATCAGGCTTACTGCTCAACTGTAATGATAGATAAGACTCCGAAGAGTCTGGCCACCCTGGCTTGGGGCAGCCCCTGACACCCTTCCCTGGACTGTAGAGGATACTACATACTCCTGCAGCCCAGCTTCCAGAGGTGCACCCCTGTCTCATCCACACCCCTTCACCTACCTGAGGTGGCCCTGGTCCCCTAGTGGGAGCCTGTCTCTTTAGACAGTCGTGGAGTTAGCCATGTGTAAAGGCCAGGGCTCAGCCTGATTCCAAGTTCAGCCCCTCCTCTGTGCTGTCTTTGAGGAACTGTTGGGAGCTGATGTGGGTTTCCCAGGTGAGACCTGACTGAAAATGTGTATAGACAGAGGTCCCTTCCAGGGGTGACTGTTGAAGGTCGTCACAGCAAGCTGGTTTTCCCAGGGAGAATTCTGGGGGTGAGGCTTCCTAGGCTGTCGTCCCCAGCAGTGGGTGCTTCCCCTGCTGGCAACACATCTCTGAGACAGGATTATGTATTTTCTGTCACACACAGGTAGGCCTTGGCAATTTGCATGTCCACTTGGTCACCTTTAGGTGGTGTCAACTAAACAGTTCCTCCCTCTGCCTCCACCCCCATCCGGCTGTACTGGGCTACTAGCAACCTGGTCCAGAGTCTCGGATAACACTTGGCCATGCCATGCATAATTTAGACCCGTGTCTGCAAACATGGGTTATAAGACTCTTTTCTGGGGACACTGTGTCCCCCTCCCCCCTTTTTCTGGCTTTGATGGTACTAAGGACCACCCCTTGGGGGGTTATATTTCAATGAATAGAAAACAGCCCTTTGTCAACAGCCATGAAGACACAGAGGTACTCGGCAAGGTGGGTCACAAGCCACCCAACATTGCCAACCATAGTGTGGCCTGTGGGCCCATCTTCTCTAAGGAGCCCTGATCAACTACATTCTGACTGTACAGCTTGCCTTGAAGACCCCGAGGCAGACTGGCTTTTCTTCTTGCCACCACCACTTCCTCTTCCTCTTCTTCCTCCTGCTCCTTCTCCTCCTTCTGTGCCTCCTTCGTCTCCCCCTCCCCCTCCTCCTATTTTGTGTTTGTTCTGACACAGGGTCTCATTATGTAGCCTTCCTTGACTGGGCCTGGTGCTCACCATGTAGACCAGGCTAGCTTTGAATTGTAGAGATCTACCTGCATATATCCCAGAGTTGTTTAGGTAAAGGCGTGCACCCTGTGTCTGGTATCAGATTAGCTTTCTCACCCAGTGTCTTCCTTATGCTTATCTCCCAAGCCATGCTTTGTTCAGGTTCTTACATGGCCTGTGGACACTGGCTCATGCATTGGAAGTGCTGGAGGGTTACAATGGCTGTGTCTGAGCCATTCTGGGGAGGAAGCCAAAGCCCTGATCTGGGCTTGTTCCCACTGCCTTCTATCATTGTGATCTTCAACAGGCTGCTGGGGCCATGTGTGCATCTCACTGATAAAACATGGGACCTGCCCACTCACGGGTTTGTGCAGGCCAAACGAGCCAACGATGCTAACATTGCGGCCTTATTATTGGTTATGAAATGCCACGGGCATTCCTGATGGTTGACTCACGAGGCTCTCAGAGTTGGCGAGTTTCCCTTCCAAATAAGGCTCCATGGGGCTTTTTATTTGAGTCCAAAGTCTCCAGACTCCAGGCCCTGTTATCCCCTTGGCCTACCTTCTCTCCACAGAGAAACCCACCCTGAACCGATGCCAGCGTAGAGCCTGAACCTCATCAACACCCAAGGCAGGGCTTCTCCTGCAGTGCTCAGTCTGGGCTTGGCCTCAGCACCAGGCAGTCTGAAGTACTACCTCCGTAGATATGGAGAGGAGTGCAACGCTTTCTGAGTCAGAGGTGGCGGGAGGTGCTGAGGTGGGTCACCAGAGACTAGCAGGTTCCTCAGCAAGGTCTCAAGGACACCTCTCATTTTTTCTGCACCCTCTGCAGGCCCTACACTGTAGGCCAACTCTCTCCCACCCACCAGCACCCCAGCCCCAAGTCACCACATAACTATCAAAACCTGAGATTCACCATCATCTGTGACTCATCTGCCTCAGAAAGGTTAAAGGTCAGGACTGGGAGATGGCTCAGTCAATGAAGTGCTTGCCATGCTAGCATGAGGACCTGAACTGGGTTTCAGAACTTAGATAAAAAGCCAGCATGGTGGCATGCACCGTACCCCCAGTGCTAAGAGGTGGAGACAGAGTCATTCCTGGGGCTCACTGGCCAGCCAGCCTAGCCTACTGGAGAGCTACAGGCCAAAGAGAGACCCAGCAAAACAAATAAACAAACAAGTAAATGAATAAATGGAGAGAGTGAGAGAGCAAAAGAAAGACAACCAGCAATAACCTCTGCTCTACACACACACACACACACACACACACACAGACACACACACACAGACACAGACATACACAGACAGACACACAGACACAGACACAAATACACACAGATATATACACACACAGAGAGACATGCACATACAGAGACACAGAGAGAGACATACACAGAGACACACAAGACACACACAGACACACACAGACAGATACACAAACACACAGACACATACACAAATACACACAGATATACACACAGACACACAGAGAGACATGTACATACAGAGACACAGAGAGAGACATACACAGAGATACACAAGACACATACACACAGACACACACACAGACAGATACACAAACACACAGACAGATACACAAACACACAGACATACACACAGAGACACAGAGAGATACATACACACAGAGACACACACGGATACACACACAGACACAGACATAGAAATATATACAGAGACACATCCAGACACAGAGACACAGACACACACAGATACATACACACAGGGACACACACAGATACACACATAGACACACATAGAGACATGTACACACAGAGACACAGAGAGAGACATACACACAGACACATATACAGACATACACAAACATACACACAGATAAACACACATACACATAGATACACACAGAGACACACATACGGATACACACGTAGATACATATACAGAGATATACACAGATACATACACACACATAGACACATACAGAGACACAGAGACATACACATAGGCACACAGATACACACAGAGAGACACACAGACACACACAGACACACAGACAGACACACACACACACACACACACACACACACACACACACACTCAGTTTAAAGGCCATCAGTGTTCCTTTCTGCTTCTGAATTGATGATGTTCCCATGACTTTTAGGGGACTCAGCAGAGTCAGAGAATCCAGGAGGACAGCAGACAATTGCCCACACAATCCATGGAGGAATGCATGACAGGGGCTGCCCTGGGAGGCTGTTGAGGATAAACAAGAGAGAGGGCCCTGAGAAAATCTAGTTGTCTATCATCCAGTGATTGCCTGAGATGTATGACTAAATCTAGGCAAACTCTCAAAGCTGAGAGTGCTGGACCTCCCCTTTGAGATGGGAAACGGCTTCCTCTAGACGTCATACTCAGTGATGCTGTCTGGATGTGAAATGACATCTACAGACTTGTGTGCTGGTTGGAAAGAAGAACCTTCTGGAGGCGGAGGCTTGCTGGAGGAATTGGGTCACTCCGAGAGAGCCTCAAGCCTTTATAGCCTGGTGCCATTTCCTGTCACTATGCCTCCTGACTGAGGAAGCACTAGTTGTCTCATGGTCCTGCTACTGTGCCTGCTTCACCACTATGGACTATTTCTTTTCTTAAAGCACTTGTCACAATAAACCCTTCCTTTCTTCAGCCATGTGTTGTCAGCCGTTTGTCGCAGCAACAGGAAAAGCGGTGAATGAATGAATGAATGAATGAGCGGAAGAACTAATGAAGTAACTTTCCAGAGATCCCAGAGCTGTTCCTGAATCACCCTGCCCCATATCTGTTTCAAGAGTCCTCACACAGGCCTGGGGAGACCCTGGGGTTCCAGGCCTCTGGATCCTAGAGCCAATGTCAGATGAGTTCTCATCTATCTCCTGACCCCCAGGGTCCAGGACAAATTTCCTCCAGACCAGCCACTGCTATAGAGCCCTTAGGTCACAGACAGGGAGGGGCTGATGCTCTTCCTCCCCAGACCACCCTAGTTCTGCTTCCCCTGGCTATGATGTGGACTTGCATAGAAGCTGGGAAGCCGGAGTGGAGTCCTGCAGGAGCTCAGCAGGTTTCATCACCTCTAATGAGCCAATAGCAACTACAACGCCCACCAGGTGATCTCTACACAACTGTAATTACACTAATTAGTGAATATCCACCAAGCATTGGAAGGCAACCATCCATGGTGCTGAGCTCAGCACACAGGAGAGCGAGGGCCCATCTCCCAGGCAGTGTCCATTCTGGTTACAGGCTCCCACATACATGCCAGATGGGCGAAGGACCACCAGAAATGGAGCTGCGCCCCTGGGGCTTGCAGTAGGTTCCAGAGCAGGCTTCCTCCCACGAGTTCCCATATACATTCTGCTTGTGTCTGAGAGTCCTGGAGATGGGCTAGGGTGAGCACAGGAGAGAGTCCCTTCCTCCTCAGGGCTCCATTCATGCCGATGCCTAAGGTTCCCACTTGCCTACTGTGTCTAAGCCATGGTTTCTAGAGTTGGAGCTGTCTGAGTCCCATGCTGGCGATGGCCTGGCAGGAAGCTGGATAGCAGGTGGGAACTTCATTACACACCTGCTTCGCTTGTGTGTCCTGCAGCAGGGCTGGATTACAGAAGGTCAGATGGATACAAGAACCTTGCAGCGCCTGTGGTCCACTGCTCCTTCCAGAGGTCTTATCTACCCATCTTGAGGGTGTAGGGGCAGCTGGGATATTCAGGAAGATAAACTGTGGATGTCTGGTAAGAAATCAACCTCCCGCCCCACTTTGGAAGGGCCTTCATTTTTTTCTTTTTAAAACAACATATCTTATTACATTTTTAGTGTGTGTGTCTGTATGAGAGACAGACAGACAGACAGAGGGAGAGGAAGGAGAGATAGAAGGGAAGGAGGAGGGAGGGAGAAAAAGCAAGAGCCAGAGAATATACCCACATGTCACAATGTACATGTGGAAATCAGAGGATAACTTGCATGAGTCGGTTCTTTTCTTCTACTGTGTGGGGATTGAACTCAGGACAACAGGCTTGGCAGCAAGCACCTTTATCCATTGAGCCATCCTGCTGGCCCCTTCACCACCTTTTTATTGGGACAGAACACACACACACACACACACACACACACACACACAATTACAGGTTATGTTGGATCCTCACAAATTCACATGTAAGCCCAAACCCTATGCCTAGTGACTGCCTCAAGGAACAGAGACAGTTAACGTGTGACTAGGACTAGGGTGGACCCCAGCCCTAGTGATTGTGGTCCTTTAAGGGTCCTGAAGCACTCACATGAAGATGTGATAGAAGACACCTCCAAGCCAGAGACAATGGCTTCTCTAGGAGGCACCTGCCTGTGGCTCATCTGTGGACTGTCTTAGTCTGTGCTTTTCTGAGAGGGTGAGGGAACAGAAGCTCACAGGTCACGTGCAGGAGTGCAGTGTGGTGGGTCTCTGTGCACACAGGTCTAAGCAGTCATTCCTTCATTTTGTCAACTTGGAGAGAGACTCATTGTGTTGGGGTCGGAGACATGGTTTAGTGGGTCAAGTGTGAGGACCTGAGTTCAAATTCCCAGCACCCACATAAGAAAACTGGCTGGGGAGTTGGGGATTTAGCTCAGTGGTAGAGTGCTTGCCTAGCAAGCGCAAGGCCCTGGGTTCAGTCCTCAGCTCTGAAAAAAAAAAAAAAAAAGAAAGAAAGAAAGAAAGAAAGAAAGAAAGAAAGAAAGAAAGAAAGAAAACTGGCTGGGCAGTGGTGGCACACGCCTTTGATCCCAGCATTAGGTAGGCAGAGGCAGGTGGATCTCTGTGAGTTTGAGGCCAGCCTGGCTCTGAGGTCAGGGAGAGACCCTGTTTCAAGACAACAAGTTGGAGAGTGACAGAACAAAGCAGCCACCATCCTCTTCTGGGATCTGCCTGTGCCTAGGTGCAAGTGTCTGGACATACACACGCACATACATGTATACATACATACACATGCAACACATGAAATATACACACAGAATACGGCCATCATAGAATACAAACTGAATCCTTGCCAGAGATTTACTTAATCCATTTGTGATTATTTACTCATGCTGTCAAACTAAAAGCAGCATGGGCACGCCACGTCTTGGTCAGGTATTGGAAGTGTTTGTTATCTTTCCCATCACTGCTACCGAAATGCCTGACATAAAAACTTGGAAGGAAAGTTTTATTTTGGCTCGTGGTTCCAGGGGTGGGTTGGGGGGGGGGGGTTAGTCCACACTTGCTTGGCCCACCTGCCTAGGCAGAGCATCATGGTAGAGGGGGTGAGTAGAGAAAGATGGCTTTTACCTCTAGGAAGACAGGAAGCAGATACAACCTTCACCAATGCACCCCTGCTGACCTATCCTCTGACTAATCCCATCTCCTCTAAAGTTTCCCAACTATCCCCAAGAGTGCTGTCAGCTGATGATCCAACCATGACATATGAGCTGTACCACATAAACCTTCCCAGACGGTGCCATCAGCTGGGACCCAGGACCAGAGGGGACATTTCTCATTCAATCTGCTACCCCAATAGCTTCTGTCTCCTATCAAGGGGATGTAGCATTAACCAGGACATGCCAGAACACCAGTGGCTTCAAAGGTGTGTGGTGTTGGTAACTACGAGCGCGTGATTCTTTCAGACCCGAACCATGTGTGGGCAGAGGGTGGCTCACCAAGGAAACTTCCAAGCTTCTGAGGGTGAATCCAGTGTCCACAGGCAGGTTATCAGAAGAGATGCAAGATGTATTTCTGTGTAGTGTATAGTTTTTGCTACCCTGCTTTAAGCTCCAGGCAGACCTCACTACCAGCTCCCACCCAGATTCCCTTGGATCCACGGATAAAAATCACCATTACCACCACCACCACCACCACCACCACCACCACCACCACCACCACCACCACAGTTAATCTTAAAATGCTTTGCTAGCTCAATAACTGGGCACTCTTAAAGTCCCCAATCACCCCAGGTGTAATCAGATAAGAGTGGCCATTGGCTACTCCAACTGAAACCTCTCATGACTGGTTGGCTTTATTGCTTCTGCTACTCCTTTTTCTTACCCTGTTCTCTCATCTGCATTTTCGAGCTTGCTTGAAGGGACCTGGAAATCCTTTCCTTTCCTCTCTATTCTTTTCCCTCTCCTATCCAGTGTTAGGGGGTTGAAAGAGTGAAAAAGGGGTAGAGAAAGGTAGAAGAAAAAAGAATCCATAAAGTAGCCAAAGAACAGCTATGAGGCTAGTCAGAGTGGGAAGTTTCATTTCAAATGCTACAGAGAAACCAGCAGGGGATGAAGGGACGGATTTTTTTTTTCTTTTCAAAACACCAACAAAAAATTTATTGTGGCTGTTACCACTGGGGATGTGCCTGACTTTGCTCACAGAGGGAATCTTCTGTTATTGTTGTTTTTTTTTTTCTATTTCTTCTTCATATATTCTGTTTTGAAAAGAGTTTGAAGAATGGCTGAGCAGTTGGAAAAATTACAGGTGGAGGCAGGAGCACTTAGGAGGTGAGGAG
This sequence comes from Arvicanthis niloticus, assembly GCF_011762505.2. Taxonomy (NCBI): domain Eukaryota; kingdom Metazoa; phylum Chordata; class Mammalia; order Rodentia; family Muridae; genus Arvicanthis; species Arvicanthis niloticus. Next base: position 4,883,229 of record NC_047663.1, read on the forward strand.
TGTGGAAAAGAGGGAACAAGGAGGCTCAGTCTTCCATAACGGAGCAAGCGAGTAGGAGTTTCCCTCAGAAGGAAAGTAGGAAAGAAATCGTGCCAGAGGGCAGTCAGATCAGGGAAAGGCTGAAAGAGTGGGAGAACAGGCTGATGAAAGAGCCTGTTTCGAAACAAAGGGTTAATCTAGAGCCAACTGTGTCACCAGAATGGGAGGAGGGGCAGCCCAAGGTTATGAGATCACCATCTGCTCTCCCAGTAGTCATACAGCATATGCCTGCCAATGGTGGGGAACAAGGTTATGACGAGACAGGATGATCCTGTAGAAATGTTAGATCTAAGGTATTTTTTTTTTTTTTTCTTTTCTTTTCTTTTGAAGAGGCCATGATTTCATACAGGATACACTCACCTTATGTGAAATAAATTCTAAATAACTGGGCTACACAAAGTAGAATTGTCCCAAGACAGGAAGGGATTGGTGACAGCTGTGCTAGAAGCTGGTACACAGCTGCAATCAATACTATGGTGGAGGTAAGATTCTAAGAATATTGAACAGTGAAATAGAGTGAGGGGAATGAATGAATATAATAAAAGATTGGTTCCTGGGTGAAGGGTGGTGCTCTGATGTATAAGAACAGATTCAATTTGATGATGTTACTATACAACAGTGTTTCTTAGTGGCTTTAAGAGTTTGGGACAAAGTTAAAGAGTCTGAGAAAACATTCACCTTATTTACAAAGATTATACAAGGCTCTGAAGAAGCCTTTACTGATTTTTTTTAAAAAACATTTTTCTGCTCAAAAAAAATCTTTTAAAATTTCTTTCGTTCTTTTCATTTATTGGATATTTTCTTTATTTACATTTCAAATGTTATCCCCTTTCCTGATTTCCCCTCCAGAAACTCCCTATCCCACCCCCTTCCCCTGCTTCTATGAGGGTGTTCCCCCACGTACCCACCCACTCCCACCTCCCCATGCTGGCATTCCCCTACACTGGGGCATCGATCCTTTACAGGACCAAGGGCCTCTCCTCCCATTGATGCACAACAAGGCCATCCTCTACTACATATGTGGCTGGAGTAATGGGTCACTCCATGTGTACTCTTTGGTTGGTGGTTTAGTCCCTGGGAGCTCTGGGGGGTCTGGTTGGTTGATATTGTTGTTCTTCCTATGAGGTTGCAAACCCTTTCAGCTCCTCAGTCCTTTCTCTAACTCCTTCTGATTTTTTTTTTTATTAACAAAGATTAGTTTCAGCTGTGAACAAAGCCATATCAGACCCCGATGAAAGGAAGGTGTTGACAGAGACCTTGGCATTCAAAAATGGGAATTGGAATTTAAGAAGGTTATTAGACCATCGAAGGCAAGCACAGCGCCTATGGACAAATGGATAAGCGATATGACCAATATCAGTTCTAAAGTGTTACATGCTAATATAATAAGTCAAGCTATAGCTAGAAGTCTCTGATATCAAAATACCCGGTGCTTCAATTTCAGGAAATGCAGTCATTTGCAGAGACTGTGACCAAGCTACTATAGGTCTTAGATCTCAAAATGCTTAGTACTTTATTTGTGGGAAATTTGGTCATTTGTAACAAAATTATGAACAAAACATCTTGCCGGTGGTGGTGGTGCACGCCTTTAATCCCAGCACTTGGGAGGCAGAGGCAGGTGGATTTCTGAGTTCAAAGCCAGCCTGGCCTACAGAGTGAGTTTCAGGACAGCCAGGGCTACACAGAGAAACCTTGTCTTAAAAAACAAAAAACAAAACAAAACAAAACAAAACAAAAACATCTCTAAGGGCAATGGTTTTTCTAAATATGAACCAGAAAGAGGGCCTAGGTGTCCAGGGTTGTTCAGGGAAAGGGTCACCATAGGACCAATGAGTATAGGTTCAAAAGAGATATTCATGCTAATCTCTTGCCATTGGGAAACAGTCTTTGGGGCCTGGCTCAGCTCTGCAGCAAAGTTATGAGCCATTTCAGTCAAGGAACAACAGAAGCCAAGAGACACTGGGTGATAGAAAAAGCTTCGGAATTAAATTGGCCTATATACAAATAAATAAAATAAATAATTAAAAAAATTAGATACTATGAGGATGTGCTAACATCAGAATGGAAGCCCACAACAGTTTTGCATTGGAGTCACAGGTGTGTACATATTTCCACAGGAAATGAACATCTGTGGACACCATCAAAACTGATATAAATTAGAATTGAACAGGAGAGTCTGAAAACCTTGGCCACTGACCTGAAAAAAAAAAAACCAACTCTTATTTCATTGAGAATGTCTCTGTTTATTATTTCCTGCTACACACTGCATAATTAATGGCTTAAAACAGGAAGGGGGAAATGTAGTGAGAATTCTGGAATTTTTGTTTAAAACACACACACACACACACTCACACACACACACACACACACACACACACACACCCCACACATACACAGAGGAGTGTTCTTGATTTAATCCCAGCTATGGAATAGGCGTCTGCTTCATGTCTTCCACATCAGCTGACTATGGTTTGCCTCGTGCTCTAGTAGCGACATGATTTTGCCAGCTGCAGCTAGTTTCTGCGATTGTACAATGACGTTTGGAATTCTGGGGACTTTTCAGAGAGTATATAAGTGCTAGGACCCAAAGATAAGTGGTGGGTTGCTGAAACAACGAGAAGAAGAAATTAGATATTCTGACAGTGAAGATCAAAACTTGCCCCAAGGAACTCAATGTTCCTAATCAGCAGGAAATCGTTTGGTGGCCGCACCACCCCTTTCTGACCCCTGATTGATTTATTCAGTTTTTCTTTCCTTTCTTCGGTATCCTTGTTTTTTCTTATCTTGTGTTAGGAGGTTGAAAGGATGGAAGAAAAGGGTGGAAGAAAGAAGAATCCACAAAGTAGCCAAAGACAAACTACAATAGAAGAAGAAATACACACACACACACACACACACAGAGAGAGAGAGAGAGAGAGAGAGAGAGAGAGAGAGAGAGAGAGAGAGAGAACAACAACGAAATACAGATGCAAACCCAACATAGCTCAAGGATTTATTTGCACAGCATCCTCACTGCTCAGACGAACAAGGAATCCAGAGGTGATGTCACAGCAAACATCACTGCCATTGTATGGGGAACCTGACTCCAAATGTCTCTGGAAAAGCGGAGTTGCCTCCTGGAGGACGGCCTCTGGGTTGTATCTCAAGCAATGGCTGTGTCTTTGCCTGCTTTGGCCATAGTCAAACATGGCCATGGTTAAACAGAACAAGAGATGAGCAGCAGAGGCAGGTCTGGAAGGGAAGCTGACACAATTCCCTTGGAGATGTTTGTTAGGATGAAAGAACTTCCCAGGCGTGATGCTCGAGGTGGGAGGGGAGCATTTGACAGAAGCAGTACAATAGACAGTTAAACAAATGGGGTCGCCAACAGCAAGGGAAGCTCCATTAGAGCCCAGAGAGGAACTTATAAAGTGAGCAAAGCTGAGAGGAGAGAGAGCTAGCTGCTGTGAGTGGGATGAAGAGGGAGAACCTCTTCTGGAAGCAACCTTCAGAACACCTTCACCAGAACCTCGCTCCACCTCTCCCCACCCTGCCACCGCCACGAGTCTCTGAACCTAAATCCAAGAACAAAGGCAAGATCTGTTTTTTAATAACCTCTTAGGGCTGGTAGGAAGTAGTCATATTGCATGCTTTAGTTCAGCATAGCATTTGGACGCAGAACATGGAGGAGCCAGGAACCACAAACCTCTTAAACTCTGTCCCTGAGAGAGCTTCGGGAGGTGTAGCTTGGTTCAGGCAGCGGGATCTGGCCTGAAGGTGTGGGCCTGTGTTCAGACACAGGGGAAGACACAGATCCTGGTACACAGTTTTACTATATACATATACTACATTTCTTTAAAAGTTCTCTGCCGTTATGGTCGCTCTCTGTCTGTTTTTTCCTCTGGAGCTCTTTCTCAGAGGTTGCCTTCCACTCCCCAATTCACTCTTGAGTGAATTCTGTTATGTCGTGTGGTCTTTGCAGCTTACCTTGGCCTGGATCTGCCAAGTTGTTCTACAGCTAAACCCTAACGTGTGGTGAGACACTGTGGAAGAAAATGAAAAGCAAGTGTGAGGTTTGTTTTGGTCTTTTGCTACGTATTGTAATGCTAAATACTGGCCCATAAGGCCTGGTCACCCCCAGGGATGAGAGAGTCCACACATTGATCCACGTGACCCATGTAACTTTGGCCCCCATGTTATCCCTGATTGATGAAGGAAGATGCCTACAGCTGGCCAGAAGAGAGATAGGTGGAGTTTTTGGTTCCCAAGCTTGGGGTCTGAGGAGAGATGACAAAGGGAAGAAGAGAAGAAGTGGAGAGAAGAGAAGTCACCATGGGCTGGCGAGTTATGAAAATATGGCCATGAGGGCTGGCCAATTGCTGTTAAGAGCTGCTCAGGTGGAACACGGCACGTTATAACTCTGCTTACTGACAGGAAGTAAAAAGAATAGCTTAGAGGGCAGATATCTGCCCAGCTCTAGTGCATTAAAGGCCTGTGGTAAATATAAAAGTAGTGTGTCTTTTATCTGGAAACTGAATAATTAAAGGTGGGGTAGAAACCCCCAATTTGAGATTAAGTAGATGCTACAGCAAGCGTCCAGGGCTAAGAACGAGTTACCATTGGCATCACCCACTGTCTTAGGGTTTTACTGCTGTGAGCAGACACCATGACCAAGGCAACTCTTATAAGGATAACATTTAATTGGGGCTGGCTTACAGGTTCAGAGGATCAATCCATTATCATCAAGGCAGGAGCATGGCAGCATCCAGCCAGACACGATGCAGGAGGAGCTGAGAGTTCTACATCTTCATCTGAAGGCTGCTAGCAGAATACCGACTTCCAGGCAGCTAGGATGAGGGTCTTAAAGTTTTCCTATATACTTATACTACACCCACACCCATAGTGACACACCTACTATAACAAGGCCACACCTTCTAATAGTGTCACTCCCTGGACCAAGCATTTACAAACCATCACACACACACACACACACACACACACACACACACACACACACACACAGACTTTCCAGTGGATACCTAATAAACCATGATGGCCTTTGTCTCTCCTCTTCTTTGAACTTCTCCAGAGGTGTTGGCAGGGAGACACCACTTAGAGCCAACACTACCCAGTCACTTGACCTCCCCAGTAGCAGGGACAGAAGCGGAAAAACTCCACACGCTGAGCACAGACAGGCAGAGAACCAGGAGATGCCGGGCTGGGCTGGGAAGGAGCAGTACATTCCCAAAGTTCACCGGTCTCAGAGGCCAGCTCCCCTGGGCCATCTGGGGAGGACGGAGGAGCACCCCCCTCCCAGGACTGCTTCCAACCCAGCCTAGTGGTGAGTCATAGGAAGCTGAAAAGGCACTGACCACTCACAGCAAAGGGAATTCATTATGATCCCAGCTGGCTGGCTTAATGGTCTGGGTTTCTACAAGAAGGAGGACTTCACTTGTGGAGAGATGCAAGTGCATCCAACAGGACCCCCATGGCTATGGAGATAACAGGATAGATTTCCTTTCTTTCTTTCTTTCTTTCTCTCTCTCTCTCTCTCTCTCTTTCTTTCTTTCTTTCCTTTTTCGAGACAGGGTTTCTCTGTGTAGTCCTGGATGTCCTGGAACTCACTCTGTAGACCAGGCTGGCCTGGAAGTCAAAAATCCACCTGCCTCTGCCTCCCAAGTGCTGGGATTAAAGGCGTGTGCCACCACTGCCTGGCCATCAGGGCAGATTTTCTAATCAGAGTCTTGGCTATGTGTCATGGGAGCTGCAGGCCAGGAATTCTGAGTCAGGTATCTGGGGATGGTCCTACCTCTGACATCTGGGGTTTCTTTCTCCTTTTGGTTCTCAGATGTCCCATCCAGTTCCAACTGGTCCTGCTCCTGAGCCTACAGAGCAGGAGGCTAAGGAAGAACTGAGAGCAAGTGGCCAGGACCCCACCCAGGAGTCCGCCTGGCCAATCAAATCAGAAGGGTTTAATGAAGAAGTCATGAGTCTCCAGAGGCCACTGTTCCCATTTCAATCTTTCCCTTTGGCTTTTTTGTAAAAACAATGGAAACTCAGGGTGGAGTTTCCTCTTCCAGCTCCTTTGCAGCTCTGAAGTGGGAGGGTTGTGGCTGAGGAGGGTGGTTCTGGAAGGAGGGGCCTGCTCAGGCTGGGTAGGGTAGTGTACCTGGCTCCAGGCCTTGTGGCCTGCTTACCCGCTGCCTGGCTGTCCAGATGGTCCCATGTGGCCTAGAGTGTGGTGTTCAGTGTGTGGAAGTTTCTGTCCCTCATGGACCTCGGCCATGATGAGCTGTGGTCTGAGACAGGCAGGCTGGGCTTGAGACAGGAGAGTCTTTCTGAGCAAACCTAGTTCATTAGAGTCCTTGTGCCAAGTACTTCTGGGAACTGGATCCAGGTGGCTGATGCCCTGTGGTCACTATAAAGCTGGCTTTTGGCTATCCCTCTTGTAAAGCTGGCTTTTGGCTATCCCTCCTGTAAAGCTGGCTTTTGGCTAATGCTCCGGTAGACAGCCTGTTTCTCATGGGGAAAAAGGTAGACACATGTAGTTACTATAACAGAAGTTGTATTATTATGCTGAGGGCCATCACACAAGGTTCACACTTGAAATTCCTAACTATGGTCCTAAGCCTATTGACCCAAGGCTGCTCACCCGTGTGACATATCTTAGCTGAAGGTCAGGCTCAGTCTCTAACAGACTGAGGGTCAGGATCCTGGGAAACTCTCCAACTGCCAGGCAAATCAAGGTGGTGTCTTTCCAGATGTGCAGAGCAGAGCATTGTCCGTGGTCTCCACTTGTATACTGTGCAGTGGGGTTCTAGGGTTGAGTGAGTGATGTCACTGGGTTCTGGTTATTGAGTGCAGCCTTGGGCATAGTGGGTTCCTGACTAAGCTATGTTTACATTTATGTATTACATGTCTAAAAGGCATTTTTTACTGTGCTCATTACATGGTTCTTTTGTGGCTCTCTGGGCTCCCACACATAGCTACAGCAAAGCATGGCTCTTAAAGATCCTGCATTCTGCCTTTCATTTGGCTCAGAGTCTTGCTGCGTAGCCCAGGATAGCCTCAACTTCCTGACAACTGGAACTATAGGTGTGTGTCACCAATTCAGTCTGATTTTCTTTCATTTGCCAGAGGGTAGGACTTGAGCAGAGCAGGCTCTTTACCACCCTGGGCTACCTGAGACTGAAAAACAAAAAAAGCTTCCACAAACAAGGGCAACATCAGCTTGGTGTGTGTGTGCACCTGAGTGTGTATGTTTGTATGAGTGTGTATATGTATGTGTGTATGTGCCTGTGTGTTCCTTTGTGTATGTGCACACATGTGTGAGTGTATGTGTGAGAAAGTGTGCCTATGTGTCTGAGCATGTATGTGAGTGTGTTCAGTGTATGCATGTGTGTTTGTGTATGTATGTGTGTGTGCACACATGTATGAGCGTGCACAAGTGTGTGTGTGCGTGCACACATGTATGAGTGTGCACAAGTGTACGCGCGTATGTGTGTGTGAGTGCACACACATTAGTGCAAACCCCTCCCTAGGGCCTTACTGGGAACAGATTCAGACCAGCAATAGGAAACCTGCAGTTAAGAATGGAGTCACTGAAGATTGGGAGTCAGGGTTCATGGGTCAGAAGCCCCCTCCCTTAGCCTTCCCTGAGGCTCCGCAGCCCCGGAGTTCAGCGCCTGAAGTCTGGCCTGCTGTACTCGTTGGCTTCTCATTTCTGTGAACAGATGTGTTGACTCTCAATCAGCAGAGGTTCTGTAGCAAGGCCCTTGGTACATATGAAGTCTTGGGATCTGTTCTTCTCCCGCCTGCTCACTACTGTGACAGAGTCGCCCGAGAGGAGCTAGGAGAGTTCAGTGTCCCGCTGAGATGAAAGGGAAACCCAGGCCCTTACAGGACACAAAACAAAGGCCCAAGAAGAGCGGTCAGCCATGGTCTTACCTCCTTCCCCCTGCCCCTACCCCCAACTCTCACCCCGGTTCAAGATGGAGGACAGAAGTGGTAATCCAGGACACATGGCTCGCAAGTCATAGTTCCCCATATACTGCTGCGGCTCAGTGAGGCAGATGACAACACAAACCCATACACACCACACTCATACATGTGCACACCACACGTGCACTCAAGTACATATGTACACTCACTCACATACACTCACATTGCATACCACACTCACATGCACTTGCATTGCACACCACACTCGCATACACTCGCACACGTGCACACCATACTCACACTCACACATATGTACACCACACTCACACTCACACACATGCACACCACACTCACACTCGCACACATGCACACCATACTCACACTCACACATATGTACACCACACTCACACTCACACACATGCACACCATACTCACACTCACACATATGTACACCACACTCACACTCACACACATGCACACCACACTCGCATACACTCGCACACGTGCACACCATACTCACACTCACACATATGTACACCACACTCACACTCACACACATGCACACCATACTCACACTCACACATATGTACACCACACTCACACTCACACACATGCACACCACACTCACATACACTCGCACACATGCACACCATACTCACACTCACACATATGCACACCATACTCACACTCACACATATGTACACCACACTCACACACATGCACACCACACTCACATACACTCGCACACATGCACACCACACTCACATACATTCACACACAAGCACACCATGCTCACATATATTCATACACACAAACACCACACTCTCACACATGCACACTACACTCACATACACTCACACATGAATACCACACTCACACATGAATACCACACTCACACACATTCCCTCTCTCACACACACACCACACTCACACACACATACACGCTTACCCATTCCTGACACAGTTTGAGACAGAGGTGGAAACTTCCAGAGGCTTTGGGTTTCCAGAGCCTGGAAGAAGGCTCTGGCAGCTTCTGGAGGCTCCAGAAGACAAGCCTCCAGGCTGTACTCTTTGTTTTTATTAGGGGAAGATCTCAATTAAAATAATTACAGTTCAAAAAAATTGCGGATGACAGAGGAAGGGGGGACAGTAAGTGCAAGGCAGATGCCTCCTGAGAGCCCAGGTGAGCTCTCACCCCTCCCAAAACTCTATTAGCGTCTCACTAATTACCACCTGCCCATTGTTTTGAAGAGGAAGAGAATCCTTACCTGGAAGATGGTGCCACACACTGCACAGTGGGCCAGCCACAGGCTCAGCAGTAACCTTTTAATCAAGTCGCTGGGTGGTCAGACGGTTCTACCAGCGAGCTAAAGAAACAAACTAACAATCTCCAGGGCTTGGGGCTGTGAAGGGTCTTTCCCTTGGGCCGTTTGTAATGTCCCCTCCAGCACCCCCACCCCACCCCCAGCATCCCTGCCCTCAGGAACGTGGACCAGTCTGGAGGAGGTCTGAAGTTTTCTCTTCTTTACTTTTGTTTGGTGTGGGCGTGGCCTTTCCTCATAGATGCTGAGGCAGATGGTTGTCAGTTACTAGAGAGGGTAGATACTCCGAAGCTGGCCGCCTGAGTGAAGACTGAAGAGACAGAACAGCACTAAGGTCAGGCTACACTCTGTGTGTCTGTCTCCGTCAGTCTGGGCGTCGGTTAGTCTGGCCTTCCCAGCTGGTTACCTGTTTTTGTGACTGACACGAGGGTATCTACAAAGTCCAGTGCTCACGGTGCACAGGCAGAGCTATGAGGGGCTGGAGAACACAGGCTATTCAGGCCCCTGCTGGGCGGTGACTTTGGAGAGTGACCCAGTAGGGGTCCAGTCAGTTTTCTTTCTTCCTGGCCTGGGAAACTTCTGCTTGGACCCAGATGTCATGATGTCACTCACGCTTGGATGTCCCTCAGTAGCAGAAACTCTTGGTGAAAGGTGCAGGGCACATTTTGTTCCAGGTTTGGAGGTGGGAGGATTTCCTGACCAAGCCCAGCGTCTACCACTTCCTATGGGGGAAACAATTTGTAATGGAAGCTGGCTGTCTCCACTCCTGTGTCCTAGGTGCCTCTCTTTCTGCCTCTTCACCCCCTCACTGGCCTTGCTGCCTCCCAGAGGATGTGCCCTCGCTTGGTGGGGGCTGGGCGAGGTGGGATTCCAGTAGACACTGTTGGTCCTGAGCGGCAGTGCTTACTCATGAAAAAACACACGTTTTAAAAAGATTTTAGGACTGATGAGATGGCTCATTGGTTAAGAGCACCGACTGCTCTTCCTGAGTTCAAGTCCCAGCAACCACATGGTGGCTCACAACCATCTGTAATGGGATCCGATGCCCTCTTCTGGTCTGTCTGAAGAGAGCGACATTGTACTCACATACATAAATAAATCTAAAACAAACAAACAAACAAACAAACAAAACCCAAAAAACAATTCAGTGTCCTTGGGGGGGGTTGCCTATTTAAAAAAAAAGATTTATTTATTATTTTATGAGTGTGTTTTCCTGAATGTATGTACATGTACCACATGTGTGCCTGGTGTCCACAGAGACCAGAAGAAGGTGTTAGAACCCTTGAGTTAGAGTTATAGACAGTCATGAGTTATCATGTGGGTGCTGGGAACCCAACCTGGGCCGTTATAAGAGCAGTGAGTGCCCACAAGTGTTGACCCTGTCTCTGCCGAGCTCTGTCGAGCAAGGCTGTGGGTTCTGCTATGGAGGTACGAGAGGGTCTTCACTCAGCAGTCTACCCTGTAGTCTCAGTGACCTGGCAAATGGAGAGGGTCCCGCACACAGCACACCTTACAGAGCTGAGCGGGACCATATGCTGGGTTGGCTGCTGCAGGACCAAGCTCATCTCAGCTCATCCTGAGGTTTGCACCTTTCCTGCCAACTACCAAGAATTCCAGATCCCCACGAGGGCCTAGTGAGGAGGAGGCTATTTATAGACCAGAGCATCCCAGAGAGGTTTGGAGACATGATTAAGGTCACGCAGCTAGGAATCAGAAGCACTGGGACTTGAAATCTTGGTGTCTAGCTCCAGAAACCTTCCTCAGTGCAAAATGGGCTCCCCTCTTCAGAGTGGTCCAACATGGCCTTCTCAGCCCCTGTTCTCCCTGGGGCTCAGAGCTGGACAGAGAGCTTTGCCTCTCTTCTTAGTCATGGCCTGGCCTTGTTCAGGCTCCTCCAGCTCTGCCTGCAGGGACCCAGCCTCTCTGGCCTTCTGGCTTCCATCCCTGTCTTGTACTCCCCTGCCTTCGCACCAGGCACAAAGCCAGCCTGTGCAGAGCGAGCGAGTGAGTGAGTGTGTTTGGCCTCCGGCCTCCCAGCCTACCCTGGCCGTTGACTGTACTCAATCAATTGATCTTCTACAGGCCACCTGTCACCCACATCATCTTCACCCAAGGGACCCGCCCTCCTTGGTTGGCTTGGCAACCTTCTATGCTATATCACAACCCAGCCTCTGGGTTACCCGTTCTCTACTTGTCTTCCCTTTTGTTACGTCCAGAAAACAACCAATCTGCCAGCCCCTTTCTTCTGGGCTCCACACCCTCTAGGAAGACTTTGCAGGCACCTCTGCTTTCTCAGTGGCCAGTCCTGTCTGCAGCAAACCTAGTTAACATAGGATTTGTTTCTCTGCCCGTCTGTCCTTCAGTACCTTGGGAGGACCCAGCTCTCTGCCCGTCTCTGGTTTGTGAAAGCTGGCCATTGTCCCTTGGCTACAGCCTCTGGCTCTGTGACCGTCTTTCTTGTGGCCTGTGTGCCCCAACCCGCCTCTCCACTTCGCGCTTCACACACTTGGCCACAGCGAGGCCGAACTTCAAGCGGAGGACTTGCTCTTTAGAAGGGGTGAATTCCAGCCAAGTTAGCTGGTGAGTGATTTCTGCAAAAGTGGAGTAATTGGATGGATGTTGCCATGACAACTGGGCCTTTCCTGGAGACCATTGGTGGGAGGCAGGAGATGGCCCGCTCTGGCTGCCCTGGGCACTTCAGGCCCTGGGGTCCAGCCAGGAGGAAATGGCGGTGCCACCCAGTTCAGTCCTCTCTGCAGCTCCCTGCTCAGGCCTCCTTCCTGTTGCCCTCTTCCCACCACACTGAGCTTCAGAAATCATTTCCATAGCTGCTGGCCTGGCTCTTGGGCATTCATTCACGCTGTCCCCAGAACCTGCCACCTTTCTTCTCAATCAGCAAAAACTGCTTGGACATGGGACTCTACAATGCAAGCATTGACAGGTTAGGAGTAGCTTTCGTGGACTGACTGGCCCAGACTGCAACAGCAAACTCTGATCACACCTGAGCTCATGAGGGCCCCAGGAGGCGTGTCCTCTGATGGGTGGGAAGAGGTATTCCTCACAGACGGCGAGGGGATCCATGCATTCGATGCACTCTTGATAAAGCATCAAGAGTGGCCTAGTCTCTGTTGCCTTATAATACCTCTCTACTGTCATACCCAGGGAATCTCTTGGGACTTGTGCACGCAGCTGGCCAAGAATGCATTGGGAATTCTTTGCCTCTACCTTCTGTCTGTGTTGTTGAAGGTCAACAAGGGACTGGCACATCCTGGTTGTCATGTATGTGGCTTTCTGGAAGACTGGAAATCACAGCACGTGTATGTCAGTGATCAAAGACGGTTATACCACAGTGGTACTGTGGAAATTCTAACCAGGATCTCTTCAGGGAGAGAGGCTTGAGATTCATGTTCCTCCATGCATTCAGTAGGTGCCTGGTTGTGAGAGGCGTGTGCACACACAATCAGCCCATGTGCCCATTTAAACTCAGATGTAGGGAATATGCACACACATGTGTTTGTGCAGCCTTTGTCCAATGCTCTCCGCTAACACAGGCAAGTGTTGATAAGTAGTCTGTCAAGTACAATTGCGTGTAGCTTCAGGCAGCAGGACTGCTCTTTGTGGGCCAGCTGGCCTGCTACCTTCTAGAGCTGCTTCTCTGGTCTTCAGGTGCATGTGGCGGCCACACTGGGGCTAGGAGCTGAGCTAGCCTCATCCAAATTTTAGTACGCAGCAGGCTGGGTACTCTGGGCCTCTCAGCTGAGAGGACCCTCTCTGCTTTATGTGACCTCTCAGCCTGCAGGATGGCCACGGGGCACAAGCTCCCTGCAGGTGTCATGCTCCTTCATACCTATCCTGAGCCCAGCTACGAGTGAGGTCATCTCTGTTCCCACACTATTGCCTCTAGGTAGGTCTTGATTCACCAATCAGGATTTCACAACCTCCAGGACTCAAGTTCTTCAGCGGGGGAGCTGCACCTGCTGAGGCTCTGGTGTGGCCAACGGCCAGGGAGGATCATGCTGTCACCTGTTTCTTCTGACATCTTTGTGATTGTTGTTGTAGGCCAGAGGACCCAGCACTCTTTGCAGCCGTGCCTTCAGAGAATGTAATGACATCGTCTTGCTACATTCTGCCATTGCTCAAGTCAGGTAACTTTTTGTGGTCCTTTGTCTTTTCCTTGACCCCCTGGACCATGTTGTCTGGTTCATCATGACACCAAGTGTGTCATTTAAACACAGAATGGATGAACAATACCTGGTGGACCATGCCAGGCCTGGGGGTTTCACTGCTACTGTGAGTCACTGGACCTCACTTGGTCCCCAGCCTTTCTCCACACCTCCCCACCTGCCCTGTATGCTCATGGAAGCTGGGCAGGGTAATGCATGAGGAGGCTGTGCGTCTGGGGAGCAGACACTTCATGAAAAGGCAATGGTCTTTAGAGGAACCCGACCTTGGCTCCAGCTGAAGTGAAACAGATTTCCCATGGAACCTCTGAAGCCTCATCCACTTCTTACACTTGGACACAAATCTGTCTCCAGTCTCCTTCCTCACATGCGTTATCCCTTCAGCAGCTGGAGGGTGAGAGGAGACTAGCAGGGTTCTGGGATGATGTAAATATCCTAATGACTTTTTTTTATTGCTATGAGGAGAGATACCATGGCTGAGGCAAGAGTTTATTAGGGGCTCACAGTTTCAGAGGGTGAGTCCATGACCACCATGGCAGGGAGCGTGGTGGCGGGCAGGCATGGTGGCAGGCAGGCATGGTGCTGGAGCAGCAGTTGAGAGCTTACATGCTTAAACAACAGCCAGGTGAGAGAGAGCCAATTAGCAATGGCTTGGGCTTTTAGAACTTCAAAGCTCAGGCTGGAGGGTTAAGAGAGCTGACTGCTCTCCCAGAGGTCCTGAGTTCAGTTCCCAGCAACCACAAGGTGGCTCACAAACATCTATACTGAGATCTGAATGTACTCCTGTGGTATGTCTAAAGATGGTGACCATGTTATCACATGCATAAAATGAATAAGTAAATCTTAAAAAAAAAAAAAAAAGAAAAAGAAAGAAAAGAAAAAGAAACCTCAAAGCTCATTCCCAGGGACACACCCTCTCCAACAAGGCCACACCTCCTAATCTTTTCCTAACAATTCCACCAACTGGGCTGTTCCTATGCTGCTGATTGGCTGACAATGGGGTCCATCTGCTCTTCAGCTGCTGATTGGCTGATGACGGGGTACATCCGCCCTTTTGTTATCCTCACATCACACTGGCGTGGCTGCAGATGCTGCTTGGATGCCCAGGAAGCTGAAGCTCATCTCCTGGCCTCAGGAGATGCTGTCCCGGGGCCTACGCTGTTCACTGTCACAGAGCCTGGATCTATCCTGCAGTCCAGCATCTGCTGGTACCAAGCTGAAGAGAGCTGGGGCTACTGGTGGACATCTGGCCTTGAGGCTCCAGTGAGCGGGCAGAGGTGGGTTATGAAAAACCCACAACAGAGCTGACATCTACCTTCCCTGAGATGCCCAGAGGGTGAAGCTGACGGAACCTGTGCCGTAGTGTTAACGGCCTCTTACACACTGTGTCATGTGTTACATGGATCCGAACGCCTTTCCCTCCGCAGCTGGGTGCAAGTTCACTCTGCGCTCATCCGGAATCCCCAGGCCAAGCTTGCTCCACGCTCATCCGGTGCGCCCTAACTTGTCTCCAAGTAGCAGAAAGGCAGGACTGTGTGCTCTTGCCTTTGCTGGTGTCAGAAGCCAAGTGTGTCACATGGTTGTATTTTTAGCAACACTTGGGAATTTGCTGCAGGACAGAGAATCAGAGGTCGACAGGTGCACAGTCACCAGAAAGGAGGCAAATCATTTGGATCTGATCCCAAGGATGAGCTGCATAGACAGGAAGAAGAGAGAAAGAGCCGATCGATGGGGTGGCCGGCCATGCCCCAGGGAGAAGGGTGTCTTGAGGGAATCTTGTGGCCAACAGAGGACATTGTGAGTATTGTTCTGATGTGATCACTACGTCTGCTTCACCTGGCCAGGTCAGAGTGTGGGCTCTTTCCTGGGGGATCCCCAATACCCCAAAGATGTCCCATGCTTCCTGAGTCCTGCCCAGTGTAATCACGCCTCTTCAATATGATACCGTTACAACCATGATCACACCACCATCACCACCACTGCCGCCATTATCACCACGATCTTTAGTTATTGTTATCAGCATCTCATCAGAGACATCAGCATCTTACTCTCCTCAGCATCACCATAATGGCCAACGTGGTTATCTTCATGGTAGTCACCAGCGTCACTGTCACCCACTACCACCATCAGCATCGCCATCCTCATCCACTGGGAGCTGGATGAGACCCTGACATCCTGCTCAGTATATTACTTACTTTATTTTGTTGGTTTTTTTTTTTTTTTCTTCATGGAATCCCAAGGAAGAAATCACTATAAAGAATAATTTCCAAAGGGTTTGGTCCTCATCTCCAATCTCAGATCCCTACCCAGCTCTTCTCTCTCTCTTTCTCTCTTTCTCTCTTTCTTTCTGACTTACTTTCTTTCAAATAAAATTCCAGTTTCACACTTCAAACATCCTTCAAACCAAAAAAAAAAAAAAAAAAACCAAAAAAAAAAAACCCCAGCCCCTTCATAGGTGAAGAAAAAAGAGACAGTGTTCTCTTTGTTTTTAGACTGTCACACACAAACTAACCACTTACAGTACAGCCAGATATGCAAAGAAGTTACTGGAAAGCTCGAAATAAGTTTTTTTTTTTTTTTTTTTTTTTTTTTTTTGGTTGTTTTTAACCTGCTTAAAAAAAAAATCTCTCTTTTGAGATTATAATGAGCACGGTCACACTACAAGAAAGGTAAAAGCTAGGACAGGGAACACACTGAAGCTGGGGTGGTGGCCGCTGTCATCATTACCAAAGGCTGACCTGAGCAGGGTGTGGCAGGCACATCTTTGGTCCCATCACTCGGGAGGCAGAGGCAGAGGCAGGTGGATCTCTGTGAGTTTGAGGCCAGCCTACTCTACAAAGAGAGTTCCAGGACAGACAGGGCTACACAGAGAAACCCTGTCTCAAACAAACAAACAAACAAACAAACAAACCAACCAAAGAAGTCAGCCGACTTCTAGCAGTATTTATAAAAATACAAAAGAAAAAGGAAATTTCCTTTTAACCTACTTTAAAGAATAAAACAGGCTCTTTTCCGTCCCCTGGGTGGTAGTGTGTGTCATCTTGGGTGACACTGCTGGCCATGGGTGGGGTAATCGGCTTCTCTACTTGAAGGTGATCCGTGGTGTCTAGATTCTGAGATGGAAAGTGAACAGGTCACGGCGGCCTTGAGTTTAACTTTGCTTTGTGGCTTCTGCTCATCCTCACCTGTCTCTGTCTTTTGCATCATCTTTAGTGGCTTCCCTCCCTCCAATGGCCTCAGTTTCCATCCTTGTCCTCACCTCCACCTTCCTCCCCTTCCTGTCTGCCTCCTGCTCCTCGTTTCCCCCTTAGCATTCCCAGCATCACGTGTAGCTTCTCCACTGCTTTCTTCTTCTCCCTCATGCCCTTGGTGGTGACCTCAGAGCTGGTGTCCATGACCCACATTCTTCATCATGGCCTCAGGAGACCCATGGGAGTGGTGACCTCAGGAGACCCATGGGAGCGGTGGCCTCAGGAGACCCATGGGCAGAAAATGTGGCCATGTTCTTAAGTTGGAGACTTTTTATCCAACTCTTCCCCACTTATTTTGAAGTAGAATTTTTATCACACAGTGTGTGTGTGTGTGTGCACACGTCTGTGCATCTGTGTGTCCGTATGTCTATGTATGCACATGAATGTGTGCACTCATACATACGTGGACCAGAGAACAACCTTGGGTATCATCTTCAGGGAAGACCATCCACCTCCTTGACAAAGTCTCTCATTGGTCTGGAGCTCCCTGATTTGGCTAGTCTGGCTGGTCAGTGAGCCTCAAGGACACTCCTGTCTTTTGTCTCCCCAGTGCTGGGATTTCACATACCACCATGCACAAAATTTTTATGTGGACGGGACTGGGAATCAAACTCAGGTCCTTATACTCACGGTGCAAGCCCCTCGATGCCTGAGTTATCTCCCTAGCCTAAAATAGATTCTGTTTGAACTAACTCAGAGATTTCTCCTGGGTCTTTAGTTGACTGGTGAAAATCAGGTCAAAATATCTGTAGACTCAGGAGTAGAGTCAATGAAAGGAATGGAAGGCAGGGCGGGATTGGAGTGCAGTCAGACACAGTCTCTGGTTTTCCATAGTGTGTGGAAGGAGACTCTGGTTGGGGAAAAGACACCTGGGCTTTGGCCCTTCACGCTCATTAACGGAGAAACTTCAGCAAGACGATGGCTGGATCCTTGGTCCATGAAGTTGAGCATGAATGGAGGACGGATGAGTGAAAGCCCACCCAGCAGCATCATGTAGCTCACCCCTGCACCCTTGCACCCCTGTACCTCTGTATCTCTGCATCCCTGTACCTCTGCATCCCTGCACCCCTGCATTTCTGTATCCTTGCACCCCTGCATCTCTGTACCCCTGCACCATTGCATCTCTGTATTCCTGCATCCCTGTACCTCTGCATTCCTGCATCCCTGCATCCCTTTATCACTGCATTTCTGCATCCCTGCACCCCTGCATCTCTGTATACCTGTAACCCTGCATCCCTGCATCTCCACACCCCTGCCTGCACCCTTGCACCCTGCATCCCTATATCCATGCATCTCTGCATCCCTGCACCCCTGCACCCCTGCATCTCTGCATCCCTGTAACCCTGCATTCCTGCATTCTTACACCCCTGCATTTCTGCATCCCTGCACCCCTGCATCTCTGCATCCCTGAAACCCTGCATTCCTGCATTCTCACACCCCTGCATCTCTGCATCCCTGCATCCCTGCATTCGTATTCTGCTGCCACCGTAATAACGGGGCAGCCTAGCTCTATTGTCTGCCAAGGTCTGAAACCTGGCAGGCAGATGTCCCTTTTGGGGGCCCAGGAGAGGATCCTTCCTTGCTTCTCCTTGCTTTGGTGGTTGCTGTGTTCCTTGGCTGGTGACTGCATTCCTCCAGTTTCTGGCTCAGTGGTCACATGTCTGTCTGCTCAGCACCATCCATCTGCCTTTGTCTCACAAGGACCCTCGAGATGGAGTTTAGGGTCCACCAGCTGCTCCCATCTTAAGCTCTGCAGAGTGACTGCACCTGCAGACTGCTTCCAAGCCAACCGTATTCACAGGCTCCAGGAGTTAAAATGTTAGCATTCTGTGGTCTTGGGTGGGGAGGGGCATTCAGTCCACCACAAGCCCTGTGCTTTGTCCCCTCTCGTCCTGGGAAAAGTTGAAACTTCTGATCTTGGTATCTGGGATCCTCCTTAGCCGGAATTTTTGTTAGTTTAGACAATATTTTCCTATAGATAGCCTGGTCTCTAAAGCTGCTATGTAACTTCTCATCCTTCTACCTACGCCTCCCTAGTGGTGTGATTACAGGTGTGTGCCACCACGCCTGCATTATGAGGTGTGGTGGGACCTTGTACATGCTAGGTAAGCACCCTACCAACCTAACTACCTCCCCAGACCCTTAAGCATGGTTGAAAAAAAATTAGATTTAACTGTAACTGGGGTTTTGGTTTATCAACTATAACTCTGTGAAACCACACAACGACCCGACTTCAGTTCTCAGTAGTCTTCCTCAGAAAAACCTGACTAATGGCTCTGGGGAAGCAGGGCCCTCTTAAGTAGCCTACGCCCACACTTGTTGACTCCAGTGTACAAACCTGAAGTCTTTTTTTTGTTTTGTTTTGTTTTATTTTGTTTTGTTTTGTTTTTCGAGACAGGGTTTCTCTGTGTAGCCCTGGCTGTCCTGGAACTCACTCTGTAGACCAGGCTGGCCTTGAACTCAGAAATCCACCTGCCTCTGCCTCCCGAGTGCTGGGATTAAAGGCGTGCGCCACCACCGCCCGGCAAAAGCAGAATTTTTTTTCAAAGGATTTATTTATTTATTGTATGTATATGAGTACACTGTAGCTGTCTTCAGACACACCAGAAGAGGACATCAGACCCCACCACAGATGGTTGTGAGCCACCATGTGGTTGCTGGGAATTGAACTCAGGACCTCTGGAAGAGTAGTCAATGCTCTTAACCACTGAGCCATCTCTCCAGCCCCCAAAAGCAGAATCTTTAAAATTTAAATTTTAATTTATTTATTTATTTTTGGCCAAGTCCTAACTGCAGTCACCTGAACCTGTTTCACCTTTGTTTTGCCTCACCCATCTCTCTCTGGAGCTGCCTGGTGCCTTCTCCAGCCTCTGTGGTGGAGACCAGTGAGACCTTCTCAGCTGTCACTGGCTGGGGTGCTAGACAAGTACAACCTGGCCCTTCTGACTGGCTCTAAGGTTGCCTCCTCTCTGTTTAGTCTTCTGCTGCCCACTTACGTCACGACCTACCCAGCCCTGGCTGGATAACTGCATGACTGCCTACTCTGCAAACAAGTCCCCATGCATCGCCTTGGAACAGGAGACAGAAAGTCTCTTTACACCCGCAGTGGTGAATTAGCTGCCCGTGAAGCTCTGCTTGGCAGGGTGTGTGTAATCTCTGAATCAAAGCATAAGAGAGCAGAGGACTTTGCTTGGGGCTGAGCTCTCTTACCCAGTGTGTGTGAGCCTCCGAGTTCAATGCTCAATACTGGAAAGAAAGTGGGGGATGGGGGGGAGGTGGTTGGGGGGACTGGGCTGCATAGCTTTTAAAATATGTTTATTTCATTTTCAATTATGTGTGTATGTATATGTGTGTATGTTTTTGTGTATATATGTGTGTGTATATAAATGTATATGTGTGTATGTGTATATGTCTATATATACATGTATATGTATATGTATATATATGTGTGTATGTGTGTATGTATATGTGTATGTATGTATATATACAATGTGTATATGTCTATGTATGCATGTATATGTGTGTTGTGTACATGTATGTACATAGTGTATATGTGTATGTTTATATGTATATTTGTGTATGTATGTGTATATGTGTGTCTGTGCACTTAAGTTCAGGTGCTTGTGGAGTTCAGAAAGTGATGGTAAAGTCCCTGGAGCTGGAGTTACAGGCTGTAGTCAGCTACTTTATGTGGGTGCTGGGAATAGAACTCGGGTCCTGTGTGAGAACAAAGTATGCTCTTAACCACTGAGCCACCACTCCAGCCTTGTATGGCTTTTTATGAAGCTATCAGCAAAGGTTATCTGGGCCATGGGGCCATGAACATCCTCTAAGCTTCATATCTGCTGTTTCTTGAGATTTCATGATGAAGACTTTTGAATAATCAGTCTGCATCTTATTTTTTTGAGACAGGAGCTCTTACTGAGCTGGAGATCACTGATTGGCTTGACTGGCTGGCCACCAGTGAGCCCCAAGGATCCGCTGGTCTCTGCTGTCTAGAGCTGAGGTTGTGGATGTCACACCTTGCCTAGGCTTTTATCTGAGTGCTGGGTCTGGCACTCAGATCCTCTCTCATGCAAGGCAGGCTCTCTATTCAGAAAGCCATTTCCCTAGTGTTATGGGAGTGCCTTTTACCCAGAGGGTGAGGCCATGCTAGCTCTCTGTACCTCACTGAGATGCACACATACCCCTGTGTCCCAGGCAGAGGCATGGCTGTGGAGATCTCTGGTGTCACAGAAGGGCAGCAGGGTCTGGAGCCATGGGTCAGGCAGAGGATCAGAACTCTCAGGGAGCGGGCTGTTTTGTGTGTTTCTCTGTCTCACACTGACCAGTGGGGGTGTCTTGCCCCACCCCAATGTTTTTTTTTTCCTCAGCCTCCTATTCTGTATTGCCTGGCCCTTTAAAACCTTGATGCTGGGCTTCCATTATGGAAAGTGCTGTTTATGTCCAGGGCGCCTTGAAAAGGCAGCTAAAGTCTCCCTGGCTGCCGTCCTCTCCACTTGTTGCCCTGGCAACCGGAGGCAGGGAAAACAGGACCTGTCAGATGGAAAATGTCAGTTACAAGCAGATCTAGAGAGCAGGAAGCAGGAGTGGGGAGGGGAGAGGAGGGAGAGCAAGGCTCAGTCTCTTGCCCACCCTAGCTGTGCCCTTGCCCCCAGGGAGGCGGCTTTGTGAAGGAGTGGCTGCTCCCAGAGTAGAGGGAAGGTGGAGAGAGGAGATTGGAGGTGGCTGCTTTGGGTTACATTGTTTTAGAGGTGACTTGGGCTTGAGTCACCCAAGAGGGAGGGCTCAGGAGTACATTTGAGAAGTCTGATGAACTGAGGCTTTGCCTCTCAGGGTCTGGGCAACAGTAGGGGACGTTTGGGAGGAGTAGATACCAAGTCTCCAGACTCTGTGCCCACCCGTCCCTTTCTCTGCTTTCTACTAATGGATCCACCACCACAAAGAGGGGTCAGGCCACCCCCCAAAGTGGTGAGGAAGATGCTTCAGAGGAGTATTGACAATGAAGCAGAACAGATATCCTCAGGACACAGGGAGGAGGACACAAAGGAGGGTAGCTTTAGACGCAGTTGTGGAAGAGAGGGCAAAGCCATCAGTTCTGGAGAAAGTGAGATGTGGGTGCAGGAAGGGGGCTCTCTGAGGGAAGGGTAGGCATGAGCATGTGTGAGCCAGCTTGTGGGGATGTCGGTATGTGTGTGTACATGTGTGTGCCTGTGTGCACAAGTGTGTTGGGTTTTCTCTCCCCTGTCTTGTCATCCTCAGACATTTCTCAAGCACCCCAGGCTCCTGATTCCCTGAAGGGATGACATCAACCCCAGATGAGGGGGAGCGTGAGACTGAGAGGCCACTGTCCACCGTCTATGACCCACACTTTGTGCTTGACATAACCACCCAAAAGATTATTTAGAACAACATTCCCATGTGCATGCATGTGCATGTGTGTGCATACATGTGCATCTAGATGTAGCTGTGTGGCTCCAAAAGAGGAGGAGCCAGAGCTGCATGCTAATGAGGGGAGGAGCCAGAGCTGCATGCTAATGAGGAGGGGAAGGATTGCCACCTGACAGGGGGCTGGGTTATCTTGAGGGAGAGCCTGACTCAAAACCAAAACCGAAGGGCATCTGAATGTGAGGATAGGGGAGGGTGAGCCAACTTCAAGGGTTTTTACTTTTTAAAACTTGAGTACAATTTAATTGATTTATTGTATGTATGTATGTATATATGTATGTATGTGGCCACACAGGTGCCTGGACATGTGTGGAGGTCAAAGGACAAATTGTGGGAGTTGATTTTCTCCTCCCACCTTGTGGGTCCTACAGATAAGACTCGGGTTATCAGGCTTGGTTACAAGTGCCTTTTATCCATGTTGCTGGCCCGTTAAGAACTTTTTAATTCTAGAATCTTCTGCAGTTGGGCTAAGAGTCCCTGAAAAGGTGACCTCCAGCTTCCTGCTTGTGGATGGTGTTAGTGTTGGGTGGGGGGTTGAGTGTCGCCCATGAAGCTGCCTTGTCCTTCTGGTATAAGGTAGGTTAGAGAGATCTTAAGCCCTGTCTGAGTCAAAGTTCAAGGGCATCTCTTATCTCCTGTTTCCAGAAGAATCTCAGAGATAAACATGTGGCTCAGCTGGTAGGACACTTGACTCAGTCCCACAAAACTGCAACCTGTCACCCCAGCACTCAGAGGAGGTCGGAGCAGGAGGATCATCAGTCGGAGGTCATCCTCAGCTACATAGTGGGTTGAGGACAGCCTGGGCTACATGAGACCCTACGTTTAAAAAAAAAAAAAAAAAAACAACGCAGGGACTTGAGAGTTAGTGGTCTTGTAGAGGACCAGGTTTGATTCCCAGCACCCACATGGTGACTCACACCATCTGTGACTACAGTCCTAGGGGATCCAATAGACTTTTCTAGTCTTTGAGAACACCGGGCACACACACGAGGCACAGACACATGTACACATAAAACAGCCATGTACATAAAATAATAAGCAGAAGGCAGCTTAACACCCACTCTGGCGTTGGCCTGAGCATCCTTGTATAGATAGGAGGGTAGCTTAGGGAATATGCAAGAACTGGCAGTTCCCTTCCTGGGCTCTGGTCACCCGCTGTGACCATCTCTCAGGCTTTCTCCAACCGAAGGACCCTTCCAGGATCCCCAGCGCATCGCCTGTTCAGAATTGAAGGAGAGGGTGACCCAGGGGCTCTGTCTGTGGAAGCCTGGTCCTCACAGTCTCAGCAAGGATGCCTGGTTAGTGATGATGGTGAATCTCCCCTCCCCACGCTCACTCACAGACCGTGTGGACCCACTTGTCAGGCTGGGAAACCCACAAATGATGACATACTTCGTCTTGATTGCCAGTTACCTTCCCCTAGAAATTCAGGAACAGCCTGGCTACGCTTATGTCTTGTTCAGTTAAACAAGGGAATAAAAAGGGGAGTCATTGCTCTATGGACATGGTCTCTGGCAGTTGTCTTTATTATCACAGCTCCTACACTTTCATATTTTATCAAGAGTTAGCTCTCGGTTATCCATGTATGAGCCTGGGAGGTGATCTTATTCCCACAGCTGTTTAATATTATTATTTTAGTAGTAGTGGTTTGGGCTCCATAGAGGGCCTGAAAAACAGTCTGACTGCTCACAGGCGTCTTCTTCACGGGCCTTTCTGAATTTTGGCAGTAAACATTTATAATCCTGGTGTTGATTCTTCCTCCTAGGGCCGGGGTGGGAGTCATGGAGCCACACTTTGTATTGAGCTACAACATACAGGACACAGAACTTCTTGCTTTGGATCCTGGGGTTTGAACTCAGGTCCACAGGCTTGGCAGCAAGCTCCTTTACCTGTTGAGCCCTCTCTCCACCTCCCTCCGTTCCTGTTCTATCTTTGCTCAGCTGCTGTGTTCCACATTCCCACCTGCGGCGCTCTCGGATCCTACTTCCTGGCCCTTACCAGGCCTTGTCAGCCTCCGTTCTCCTCGCTCAGAAGACCGTGGCAAGAACGGCATTTTCAAAGTTGACTTTTAACCCTTCACCTTTTACTGGTCTTATTTCTGTTTGTTTGTTTGTTTGTTTGTTTGTTTGTATGTTTGGAAGCAAGGTCTCATTCAGCCCAGGTTAGCTTCATCGTATAGTTGAGGATGGCCTTGAACTTCTGATTCTCCTACCTTACCTCTAGAATTACAGACATGTACCACCAGGGGCATCGAGATTTTTGCCTAGTTTTTGATCCAGGATGCTGCCAATCATGTGGCACTGGACTGAGACAAAAATGAGGGGTGGCTAGCAGAAGGACCTCTCTCCGTGTGTGTGTGTGTGTGTGTGTGTGTGTGTGTGTGTGTGTGTCCCCTCTATCCTTCGAAATGAGGAGCTTTGGGGGAGCTCACAGGAACAGGATTGCTTGGCAGAGACCCAGGACAACAGTGATTTAGACAGTCTTTGGGGTTTAGGGGATGCATTGGCGCTCCAAGCCCCATCTACTGTCAGCCCCGGGTCTTTGCAGAGAATCCTTATTGAGCTTAGCTATGCAAAATGCATTTTTTCCGAGGCTGAATTTCAGACAAGCAGGCATCTCCTTCGGGTGTCCCCGTTTGGATTGGGGAGCAGGGAGGATTGTGGGTACAGCAATGCTGGTCTGGAAGCGAAAAATAGCTTTAGATTATCTACAAAGTGCTTCTCCACCGTGGATAATGGAGAGGTAGCCATGGTTATTATTTAGAGCCAACCTCTCAGGGACAATCACTGGAAGGGAAGGAAGAAGGAGGGGTAGGGATGGAAGTGGTGTGTTACTGAGCCAGACCTGGACAGAGGAGGGGCTCAGTGGGGTCCTTCTACACATGGAGACTGGAAGGGATCACCCCATCATGTAAGACTCCCACCTCCTTTGGTCCCCAGGAGGCCCCAAGACTCAGCTCACTATTGGCCAAGACAGTCAACAATGCTTCTCTTTCTTCCTCATTTTCAGCGCTGGTCATTCTGTGGGAGCTGAAAAAGAAGCTGCAGAGGTGACAGGAAAGGGCACCGGTGGCTTGAGGGACTGGTCAAGAGGGTTTTCAGCTCCAGGGCTCAGGTCTTCCTCCTCCTGGCATCTGTCAGCTGCCCCACAGAGGCCTGCATTCTGCCCTCCCACCCACCAACTCCACAGGAGGGGAAGGGCCTTGAGCCTTCCCATCAAGCCTGGGATGCCTCATCCTCTGTGAGCTGGATAAACTGGATAACCGAATGGGTCCTCCTCCACAGACCCCAGGAGCCGCTTCCCCAAGCCGGTCTTGAATCAGAACTGGTTAGGATTTTTCCACTGGTTGGCCATGCTCGCTCAGTCTCTCTCAGGAAGAGTGTTCACCACAGGTATTGTGCTGGAGACTAGGAAAGTGCTGGAAGGGAAGGGCAGGGTGCAGAGCTGCTCAGAGCTGGTGGGGATGAGTCATGCTGGCAACAGGCACAAGTGCAGGGAAAGTACCTGGAATTATGCCTGTTTATGACGCCTCTTCCCAGAGGCTGCCCCTCCTCCTCCTCTTCCTCCTCCCTCTCTTCTTCCTCCTCCTCCTCCCCCTCTTCCCCCTCCTCCTCCTCCCTCTTTTCCTCCTCCTCCTCTTCTTCCTTCTCCTCCTTTTCCCCCCTCCCTGCCCCTTCCTCCTTTCCCCTCTTCCTCTCCCCATTCCTCCCCTCCCCCTTCTCCTGACTGTCCTCTTCCCTCTGTGAGGCATGGTCTCTAACCTAAAATTTTACTATGTAACCAAAGATGACTTAGAACTTCTGACCCTTCTGCTTCTACCTCCTGGGTTCTGGGATTATAGGAATGGAGCTATCAGGATGCTGGGGATGGAGCCAGGACCAGCACTCAGGCTCTCCCAGCTTGCTCAGGACAGGTTGTGGGTATTAGAGCTAAGACCCAAGGAATGAAGGATGCAGACTTCCTGGGTTCCCTCTGGGTCTTCTGGGGTGTCCAAGGCCACCCCGGGTCCTGGTGTCTCCAGGTTGGGGCAGTCTTCTCTTGCTGGTCTGCACATTGAGGTTAAATTAGTCTTCACTCTTTCCCCAAGCTCCTCCCACTCCATCATCGGCACCCATCAATGAGCCAGCCAAGCCTGTAAATTATTGTACAAACCACTCCAAACAATAACCACAATTTTACTTACTGAACCATTAAATACACATACTTAAATTAGACCTAACCAGACGTCTTGGGGCCAGGCAAACAATGAGTCTTGGGGGGGAATGTGTCACTTTGTGTTTGCCCACCTCTCCCATGAAATTAATGAGGTGCTTCAATTTAGTCATTATGACCACTCTGGCTTTATTTAGCCAGTTAGCTGCAGTTGACACGCAGTCTCGGTGAGCAGTGGCTTCCCTTTGCTGACCTGGGCTGTCCTGATAGCCAGCTAGAGGTCAGCAGGAAGTTGGATGCTGATGGCCTGCCCTAGTCCAGGAATGTGTTGATCTCATTGACAGAAGCTCTGTGTCCCGGATCCACAGAGACCCAACTGTGGCTATGGAAGCTAACACTTGGAGGGCACAATGCTGGCTCTTCCCAAGTCCCATGTCTGATGTGATGATGAACCCATCCACTTACACACTGCTCCTTCAGTGTCCTCCTAGTTCCGGCCCCCAGCTGTCCCTTTGGTGTTAGCCATTTTACACCCTGTCTCCCCATCTGCCAGATCAGTTGATAGAGAAGCTAACCCTGGCTTATTCCCTGTTCAGAGTCCTTCTGTGGCTCCCAGTGCTTACTGAGAACAATCACAGCAGGGTGTCGTGGCCAGGGGTCCTCCTGCCTTCCTTAACCCGTCTCTCCAGCCCTGTCTAGACCTTTACCAAGCACCAGCCAAAGTGAGCCCTCCACACCCCTCAGAGCCACACAGGTCTGGAATGCCCTCCCCCTGTTCCATGCACTCAGCTTTCACAACCCTTTAACACAGTGGTACTACCCCCATCCCACCTCTTCCAAGCACAGGGTGTCGGCCCAGTTCCTGTCTGAAAATGCCTTCCTAAGCCTCCAACTGGGCACAATGCCTGAAGAGAGCCCAGGCTGCCTGGTATCCCTCACTGAGGTATCTGCAGTGGGCAGTATGCCCATGTGTCAAAGCACCCAGCACAGAGCTTGCCAAGCAGGAACAGACAGAGACATCCAGTGCCTGGGAGTGGCAGCAACCGGAAGAAACATTGATCCTCACCCTTCTGCCTCCACTGAAGCCTGGAGTTCTTCTCACTCTCAAGTGTTTGTGAGATAGATTCAGGCTGCCTGGGTTTGGAGAAATTCATTCTGTGGCCAGAGTGGAATCAGTGCCCCCATGTGTGTTTGTGGACAGTAGTGAACATTTGGTTATTATTGCACATGGCCCAGAAGTCACCCAGTATGTACCAAGAAGCTGCTAGGATCCAGAGTAGCCTCCCCTTGATGGCAATTCTAAGATGTAGCCTGAGACAAATCTGTGTATCCAAGTGCTGGAGAGAAAAGGGAGAGAGGGAAGGAAGAGGAGGGGAAGGGAGTATCCCCAGGCTCAGTGGGCACTGCTACCTATTTGTAGTAGGGAGTGCCCACTGTTTACTCCCTGCTGAGGTCACTAATTGTGGGACTGTGAAAGGCAACCTGGTTTCTGGTCCAGCATGGGCTAGAAATTGCCAGAGAACCTGTAAAGCCCCTGCAAGGGACAACAGGCATTTTGCCATGTTCCCAGACTCCAGGCTCCTGATAAGAGGCTGCAGACCTCTATAGATTTGGGTCTTTCAGTCACGTAGGACAATGCCCACTAGCCCCTCCACAGGTAGAGCCTCAAGACAGATCTCCATATTAATGAGATACCTAAAGGCCAGAGGGGTATAGCCAATTAAACGTTGCTTCCCAGACCCTCCTCCTTGTAAAAGGTATTTAACCTCAGGCCCACACTGAGGAAACTGGAGTATAGTTTTCATCTTCTTTATGCTATAACAATAAACATCTTAAGACCATAGACTGTTTCTTTTCTTTGGGACCCGCTGTGGGGAACAGTGGAGAAGGTTTTCCGGCCTACAGAGCTATTGTCTAATCTCTGCTTTCCCAGCCACGGAGACTACCAACCAGAGCAAGCAAGCCAAGCCAGCTGTGAGCCAGCTAAGCAGGCCGCCAAGAACTCTCATCCCCACAGGACACAGTCAAAGTCTCTCTCCCTTTCTCCCCCTTGGCTACAGGCCAATTCAGGCCATATGCCCCCCACTTCATTCTCCCCCTTCCGTTGCCCCCCAGCAGTGCCTGGGGTCCCAAGAGCCTGAGAACCAGATGAGCAAGCTCCAGCTCCCCATGGGACCTCAGACTGTGCTCCCCACCCCAGAGTGGGGTCCCGCGGCTTCACACAGCCCTACGCCAGCCTGGTGCCAATGTGGGAAGAGCACGATCAAATTCCCGTGCCTCTGTCTCCACAAGAGACCCCAGCCCCATGGCAAGACAGATGCAGGACCCACATACATTAACCCAACAACAACCCAACAACTAATAATCTTGAAAAAGGTGATGTAGAGGTGCCCTTGCTGATTAGACCTTTACAGTCTGTCCATCTGTCTGTCTATCTGTCTCCAAGAACATGACTATCAAGAAATACGACAGAGGGGTGGTATGTGTCACAACCTGTCCTTGTCTGAGTGTCAGACCTGGGAAACATCAACAGTCATCAAAAGTTGCTAGCATGCCAGAGCTCCTGTGAACCGTGCCTCACTCCTATGAGGCTGGGAGCGCTCTGTCTACTAGGACATGAGTGGGCTTCTTCCGTGCTCCCGTGCAGCTCCTCCCACACAGGGCAGGTATTTGCATAAAGTGCAGCCTGGCCTACAGAACAGGAAGTACACTGTCAGCTGCCCAGCCCCTGGCCACCAAATGGAATAAAAGATCAGATGAGGTTAAGTTTAATCCCACTTTAAATTTTACTCAATATATCCGAGACGCCACTGTATTTTATTTTATTGTATTTTGTAACGCCTGAGCTACCCCACGTTGGACAGCCAAACTGTAACGGCCCGCTCTGTTCTGCAGGTCCTGATCTAGTGAGAGAGAGAGAGAGAGAGAGAGAGAGAGAGAGAGAGAGAGAGTGTAGGGCAAGCGACTCAAAGAATGGAGACAAGACAGAGGTTCTGATCAAGTCTCATTTATTGTGTCTCTCTCTTTTATTGTCTCTCTCATTGTCTCCCGTATTCTCTTGATTGAAGGGAAATCTGGGGTATTTATAGGCTTTTGCCACATGCCTTGTAGGCGCGTGAATACCATGTACCTTACAGGTGTGGATATGATGTAAGCCTTACAGGCGTCTATAGCGTGGATAGCACGTGCACTGTGCGCCTTACAGGCATGTATGGCATGGATAGCACATGGATAGCACGTGAATCTCATGCCTTGCAGGCATGGATACCATGTGTGCCTTGTGGCTGGGGGCAGTAAAGAGCAAAACAAAATATGTGGTATATCAGATTGTGCTTCAGCTGTTGTAGGCTGTTGAAAAACAAGTCTCATGTCAGGGTATATGGCTTGAGATGGCTGCAAAGCTGATAGCCACTTTCTGCTAAAAGTCAGCCCCCAACAGTATTTTATCTGTGCTTATGGGTGTTTTGCCTGCACATATATCTGTGCACCACTTATATACACTGACTTTAAAGTCCCAGAGAGGGCATCTTATCTGCTGGAACTGGAGTTACAGATGATTGTGAGCCACCATGTGGGTGTTAGGAACCAAACCCTGGTCCTCTGGAAGAGCAGATACGCTCTTAACTGCTAAGCATGCCTCCAGCCCCAGAACATCATTGTTTTGTCACATAGCTAGTATGAGAGTTGCCAGTCAGATCATTTTCTGGTTTGCTTGTGTGTCCAGGGAAATACTGGCTGGTGTGCTACCTCTTCTCTAGGGTTGGGCAGCTGTAGGCTGGGTGACATTGGGCAGTGCCCTGGTGGGTGCTCAGATTCTGAACTCAATAGCTTGACATTCTTTCAATTAAGCCTGGAGCAGCAGCAAGTAAATTGTGAAGCAGGAGCAGGTCAACCCGGTGCCAGCCAACTCCCCTGAAAAACACCTACAGAGTGACCAGGAGAGGGACTGGCTGGTCTCTGTGTCACAGATGCAGGTGGTCAATGCTAAATTACGCAGGCTCAGCACAGGCATCAGGGTCATATTATTTATCAGTGCCAGAGACACAAAGAAATAGTTAAAGAGCCTCTGGCCAAGGATGCTGAGAAGGCAGCTCTTCCCTTGAACTCCTGGGGAGAGGGGCTGGGATTCTAGGATGCTGGTATGCCAGGATTCAGGGCTATGGCTATACAGAAATGCCCAGGTGCATGGATACCGAGATGCTGGTATACCAGGACACAAAGGTGCTGTGGATACAGAGGCACTTGGATGCAGGGATACCGGGATGTAGGGATGCTGTGATAGAGAGAAATGGGAATCCCGAATTCAGGGATGCTAGGATATCAGGATATGTGGGGGCTGGTGTGCTAGAATTCTGCGGATGCTGGGATGTAGAGTTGTCAAGATGCTGGAATTTTGGGATGCCAGGATGATAGGAGGCCACAGGATCTGAAGATCATAAGGGGTGAGACTTGAAGAGCCAGCAGCAGGCTGGCATATACGGAGGGACTCGAGACTTCTCAGGCAGTGCCCGCAGCCACTCACATGCACGGTGATTAATGGCCGGTACCCTGGTGCGAAAACCATCTTAACAGTGGTGATTTTGTCACGGACAGCGTTCCACATATTGTAAAGGTCATACATGATAAGAGCATTATCCACATCACCTGGGCAAACATGCTTAACCCTGTAGCACACATTCCCGGGCAGATCCGTGTGTGCCTCCCTCATTTCAGAGGCCCTGGTGGCAAGGATTCTTTGCCAAGAGAGATGAAAGTCAGCAGAGATGGCACCATGCTGGGGCTCCAGACAATGTACTGAATCAGCTGCCGGCCTCATGCTGCGCCGGGGCAGAGGGCATGAAGCACCACGGCCTGCACAGAGCTGCTGGGCAAGAGACTGTGAATGTTGGTAGAGACTGGCCAGCTTTGATTCCCTTCACAAGACTGCAGAGGGGCCTCTCCTATCAGGTTGAATCAAAGGGAAGGAGAGGCCTATCTTGAGCTGTGGCTGCCTGGGCTAGACCTAGGCCTGTGGACACACGTGTACTTCAAGGGAACTTAGAAGTGGTATATGCTTGCCTGGGGAAGCCCCAAGACCAATGGCTGGATAATTGTCACTTACCTGAGGTTAGAGTAGGTTATAGAAAGCTTTGGAGTCTGCAGGAGACATCTGTAGAGCAGGTCAGCCCTGGGTCTTGGCGATTCACTGCTTAGTCTGTTGCCCCTGTGTTCACTGGAGACCGGCCTTGTGGTCATGAATGCCTGGGGGCAGATGCATGGGCCTTCCCCTGCAGGCTGTGTCCTTGGGCTGTGGGAGTGGACCAAATAGTATCTCACCCACTCCTCCTCTGCTCCCTTTGTCCTCCATCTCTGCCATACACACCCATACCACACACACACACACACACACCCCATTCTCATACACTACACATGCATATCATATACACACACATATCACATGCCCACCCACATATATACTCACTTATACACCACACATGTACCATGCATACCCATACACACACACACACACACACACACACACACACACACACGCTCCACTGGTGCCATGCCCCCTCACCTTGTCTCTCAGACTATGGCTTCCTAATTCTTCACATCATGACCACTTTCCAAAGCCCCATCAAAAGATACAGTCATGCTTTCAATCCCAACAAAGAACTCTGATCTCCAGACCCAAAGGCAGAAACGCTACTTGCTATTATAAATGGTAATGGCATCAAGGAAGTGTGGCAGGCCTGGTTGGTGGCTGACGTCTACAATCCAAGAATTCAACAAGAGGACTGAGAGTAGGAGGCCAGCCTCAACTACAGAAGGAGATTCAGACAGAGAGACAGAAATTGGGACCACAAACTTACAAGTAAGTATAAAATATACAATTTCCTTTTTCCTAACTTATAATTAATATAACATAAATATTGCATATAATACGCATATATAACACACACACATTAACATCTATAATAACTAACTGACACAGAAGACTGACTGACTGACCATTGGGGAACTCCTGGATCTGTGGTTGTGGTTGCATTCAACCTTAATATAACTATTTTGTGACAGTCACCAGCCGCTGACATCATTTTACTCTGCTGAATTGTCTCAAGTCTAGCCCATCAACAGAACCAGGTAAATAAAGCCTGGATTGGCTATTTGTTTTCCTTCCAAATTTGCAATATGGTTCTGTCAGAGTTTGAAAGAGATACATAGTAGCCACTATTACTATAGATAATATTACATCTGAAATAATATTTCCACCACTCTGATGCAAGAAATGTAAATGACCACAGGGACACAGTAACAAAATGAAGTCAAATAATTAGAGGGTTTTGAGCTTTTATGACCAGTCTCAAAATTAACTGAATTATAATTTGATATACATTAATTTTTATGTAGCTGCATTAAACAGCAGCTCACAAAGTTTCTGAGCATTTTATAATCAGATACTGAAAGTAGATAGGCCCCACTTTCATCAGGCCCAGTCACCCCTGCTTCAACCTTCTCCCCTCTTCTCCCCCTCCTTACTTCCCTCTTTCTTAATTCCAGACTGGCCTACAAGACCCCAGGCAGCCCAGACTGGCCTCAAACTCTAATCAGTCCTCTTGTCTTTGCCTCCCAAGTCCTAGGATGACGACACACCTTCTGTTCTTGTCCATGTCCACTCACTGTGTCAAAGTCCTTAAGCCTAGCTCTGTCTTTACTTGTTCACAAAGCCTACCCCAGAAAGAGGGGAGTCTGTCCATCTGAGTGAACAGGTTTTGACATCAATGTCATATGTCCAGGATCATAGCCAACAATATTCCGTAAGAGGGGCTGTCTTGTTTTCCTTTTGTGTCTTGCCTTGACATGGGCCAACAGTAAAGATAACTGAACACAGAGGAATTTGTGCAGCCTGCTTACCTCTGCACAAAGCGTAGGGCCTGGCCTACAGGGTTCCTCTGACCTCAATGCTGTCCCCTTTGCTGATAGGTGAACCCTAGTGTGGTGTCTGCCACCAGGCATGACATTGGCTTGTGTCAGTGAGGAGCAGGCTGTCTGTGAAGGGCAGTGTTTGAGGATGGAGAGGGTAGGACTGTGCTTTCTTTTTGTCATTTTGTGGCAGAGTCTCATGCAGTCCTGGTTGGACTCAAACTCTATGTAGTCAAAGATGATAGTGAACTCTTTAACATTTTATTATTTTTTAATTAAATTTTATTATTAATAAATTTTATTATTTTATTATTAAAGATTTTATTATTTTATTATTCTTTTAGATTTATTTATGTTCGTGAGTGTTTGCCTGAATGCAGGTGTGTGTACCAGATGCGTGCTTGGGGGTCAGAAGAAGGCACCTGATTCTGTAGAACTAGAATTATAGATAGTTGTGGACCACAGTGTGGGTGCTGGGAATCAAAGCTGGGCCCTCTGCAAGAGCAACACATGCTTTCAACTGCTGAGCTGTCTCTCCAGCCTGGATTCTGAACTCTTGGTCCTTGTGCCTCTACTTCCTAAATGCTGGGATTGTGCAGGTAGGCACCACAGCTGCTAGGAGCTGGCCAGCCTCTTGCAGATCCTTACACAGGTCATGCCAGGTTGAACCTCTCTCCTAATGACCTAATTTCGGCTTCTCTAAGTAGACTCCGTCCTGTGCCAGAGTGTGGCCATGGTGTGTTTGCAGGATGGGTAGATTTGGATGCGGTGGTAACAGTTCTTGCTAATTACCAGGAAGCACCAGCTAGAGATACTTTCTCCTCCCGTGGGAGACTCTGTTGTGGTAATTAGACTTTCTAAGCCATTGCTTTTGAACCTGGAGAGTTAGAGAAACACCTGGCTGTGTTTACCTGGGACAATGCCTCAGAAGCTGGCCATCATTTTAATGAGGTTCTGCCTGCTGAAAGCTGCTCAGTTTGGGGGCTTACTTGAAGTGTTAGCTGATGTATGTGTGCGTTTGCATGCTACTGCCCTGAGCCACCTGGCCTCTACACTCATGAGAGTTTCAAGAAACACTTCATGAGAGTTTCAAGGCCACACCAACATAAATTCTATCCATTTCTCCTATCCATTCATGGATATGTGAGTGGGAAGATGGGGTGCTGGGGGGGTGGTGAAATGAGCTCCTCAATTTTGCTCTTCACATTCCAAGACTGTACCTTGATATTCATTAAGCACGTGCCACCCACTTTCCACATTAGACAGCGGTGGAAAAAGAAGTTTCTTTCTAGAATCCCAGGAAGGATGCTGAGGGCCAGGAGAAACTTGACTCTCAGTTCCTGCTCTTCCTCCGCAAAACCCACAGCTGCGGCCTTGTGTGATATGGGGTGCTGAGCTGAAATCCAGAAGGGCAGAGATAAAAGGGATTGAGTTTTAGGCCGGCTTGGCCTATTCCATAGTGAGTTCCAGGCCAGCCAGGGTTGGATGACCTGGTCCCCCGAAAAAGCACAAATGAGTGACTAACAAAATCTAGTTCCTCAGTCTCAGCGGCCCTGAGCCCACGGGGGCCCTGTATGGAGGAGTGAGAGACAGAAGGGTGTATCTTAGCAAGTGGGAGCAGGAGGGAAGGGCTCTACTGGGAAGAGAAACAGGCCAGAAGGGAGGGGGCACTTCTGTGGATATTTAAAAAGGTTTGCCCCCCCCCCCAGGTAGACACTCACAACAGGACACCTTTGGCTGATGAAGGGTGTTCAGGGCTGGAAAGATGTCCAGCCTGGGTACCCGCATCCTTCCCCACCCCTACCCAGCACAAAGGCTTAGGTGGAGGGAAGAACCAGGAAGCTCCCCGGCTCTGAGAATCTTCTAGAAGCTCCAACTGTCAACTTTGGCTGATTTTCTCATTTCCTCTCTGACAGGCTTTTGGGATGCTAACATGATTAAGTTCTTCACACAATTTATTAGCAACATGTTGGAGGTCCAGTAGCGTATCACAGTGTCTTAGTAATCCAATTAGCAAGATGTGTTTATTTAATGGAAATATTAGCCACGTGCCTTCTCACACCAAGCCCTGCTCCAGCTGCCTCTGCTCACAGAGACTATGTC
The DNA here is from genome assembly GCF_011762505.2 of Arvicanthis niloticus. Lineage (NCBI taxonomy): Eukaryota > Metazoa > Chordata > Mammalia > Rodentia > Muridae > Arvicanthis > Arvicanthis niloticus. The sequence continues at coordinate 4,918,548 of NC_047663.1, forward strand.
CTTTGAGAAGAGATTCCACAAAAGCTGGAAGCTACCAAGGGGACACGGATTAGTCCATGTGACTAGGTGCCAGTTCTGGGGGCCTGGCAGGGACGCATAAGGACCCGAGCTCAACCCCCAGAACTCACTTTTAAAAAAAAGAAAACCCCAAAAGGGCTGAACATGGCATTGAACATCTACAATCCTAGTTCTGGGGAAGCAGAAACAGGTGGATTTCTGGGGCTCACTGGCCAGTCAGCCTAACCTTCTTGTCTAGCTCCAAGCCTATGAGAGACCCTGCCTCAAAATTCCAAAATGGATGGCACCTGAATAATGGCAGTTGAGGTTACCTTTCCTTCTCCATGGTACATATACACACATGCCCCTGTTCACACATGAACATGAAGACAGACGGATGAACGGATGGACAGACAGGGCTACGGGGCCACTCTCTCCTCAAATTATAACTTACTTCTAAACTAGCCACCCCATTGACACCTGCCCTGCGGTGGCCCTACCCTGGATCTCGATGCCTCTGTCCTGCTACCTCCAAGGTGCCTGAGGTGTTCCTGGCAACAAGGCCTCGCTGACCAGGATGGCTCCATGAGGGAGCACAGCTGGCTGTTGAAATTCTCAGGATCCTGTCAACAAGCAGCCCCGTGTCTTTGCTCCGTCTCTGTGTGTGCCTTCAGCCTCCAACAGCCATCATCTTCAGAAAGGTGGAGTCACCCCTGAAGACGACCAGGTGGCCCAAGGCCCCAGGGTTCTTTGCCACAGGCTCCCTTACTGATGAGAGCCCCAACCCCCAACCCCTCTGCTCCTAGTTTTACTTAGAGTCATTTGAGAAGAGGGAACTTCACTGAGAAAATGCCCCTCCCATTGGCCTGTGGGGCATTTTCTTAATTGATGACTGGTGTAGGAGGACCCCTCTCACTGTGGACGGTGTCACCGTTGGGCTAGTGGGGAGATGCTCTGAGAAGGCAGGCTGAGCAAGCTGTGAGGAGCAAGCCAGTCAGGAGCACCCCACATGGCTTTAGCTCCAGCTCCCGCTTCTGCCCTCCTGCCCTGATAGCCCTCGGGAATGACTATGATGGAGGAGAGTGAGGGAAATACAGAAACCGTTTCCTCCCCCAAGTTGCTTTTGGTCATGGTGTTTACCACTGCAATAGAAACCCAACTAAGACAGAAGGGGGTATGCACACACTGCTGTTTGCTGGCTGTTCTCCAGGGTATCCAGATATCCAGAGGAACCCCTCAGAGACAGTGAAATGGCTCTAAGTACTACGGTGGGTTGGGAGGGGACTCAAGGAACCCCATCCTCACTGACAAGGTCCAGCTTAGTATCACCTGAGCTCCTCTCCAACCTGGAGGTACGTGCATGGTCCTATCTCTCTAAACGCTACCCAGCCACCAACCCAGGGCGCTCAGAGTCTCAGCAGAACCCTCAGCAGGCTCCTCACAGAGCTCTATCTTGCATGACTGAGACATCTCCACCATGTACCGCCTACTGCGTCCCACTGAAGACTAACAGCTGCGACTTCCGGGCCTTGCACGCTAATGACAGGTGTGTGAAGGCTGCCTGCCTGCCAGTGGGCTCCACTGACATCACACCCACTCCCTCCTGAAAGCAGCACTCCCCGAGGCGACTGAAATCCTAATAGGTTCCTTTAACTGCCTCCTGCATCAATTCTGACACCCAGCGCTTTCTTCTTCCTCCCCACGGCTAGGCTTGCCTTCCAACTCTGTCTTTGTCATTGATTCTGACTGAAAGGAGAAAGCTAGGCTTTCTCTCACTCTTCTGTGAGCCCGACCACAAGGGAAGGAAGCAGAGAACAGGGCTGGAGCATCAGAAGCTGGGCGAGGGGGGTGAGGGGGGCAGTGGGTAGGGAATCATGTTTTCAGACCCATGGGGGAGCCAAGAAAGAGCAGCTGGGATGCTGATCTCTGGGGTGACCCCAGAAATCCAGGTTAGGGCTGAACAAACCTGAACTTAAACACACAGAGGGTCCATCCCTGCTCTCTGTCCTGGGGCATGGAACACACTCCCACATGGCTGGACTTGGGGTTTACAGGAACCCTCACACAGTAGAGTCACTGTGAGCAAGGGGCTGAGTTCTTGAGCCCTTCCTCAAGAAAAGAGGAAGGTGTCGAGGAAGGAAACAGAGGAGGAGGGAGAGATGTGGTCTGCTTGAACAAAGACTTCCTTTATTTTTTTTCTTCAATGATGTTTCCTTTGCTCCATCTGTCACCAGGCTAGACCACGCCCTCCATAGATTATAACTCTTGTGACAGCGATGCTTTTTCTACTTTCAAGTCCTTTACAGACTGGCCTGTCTGAAGGCCGCTCATTGTCCCAGCACTATCCAAGTCTAGAAGGGAAAAGTCATCCTCAAGGTTGTCACCTGGAGACCTGAGACTCACAGGTGAAGATCCCAAAGACTTGAACGGCAGGCCTTTGTCCCTGCATAAAATCAAGGCAACCAAAGCCCTCCCCTGGAATGACAGTCATATTACTGATTTGAGGAGGGACCCCCCATAAGTACTGACATGGCTGGGGGGGTGCTGGGGACATGAGAGGAAGGGGCCACATAGAGATCAAGAAGGTGGGGGTTCAAGCCGGGCGGTGGTGGCGCACGCCTTTAATCCCAGCACTTGGGAGGCAGAGGCAGGAGGATTTCTGAGTTCGAGGCCAGCCTGGTCTACAGAGTGAATTCCAGGATAGCCAGGACTAAACAGAAAAACCCTGTCTTGAAAAAAACCAAAAAAAAAAAAAAAAAAAAAAAAAAAAAAAAAAGAAGAAGGTGGGGTTCAGAGATTACAGATCGCTCTTACTGGCCTTCCAATTGGTGTGGCAGTGTCCTCTCTCTCCGGACATCTTGGACTACAAGAAGCTATAACACCAAGGCTGTATGGCTCCTGTGGTAGCGACAGCTTTTGGTACACACGTGACTGGAGACCATTAACTCTGTCCCAGCCCTTGAATTTCTGATCCTTCTGGCTTTATCTCCCAAGGGCTGGGATTATAGGTGTGTACTGCCCAGCACAGTTTACTCTGTGCTGGGGATGAGACCCAGCAATTTGTGCATGAGGTAAGCACTCTGCCGACCGTGTCCTCAGCTCCTGGGCGTGTTTCTGAGTGATGATAGAGTGTCTCTTAGATTATTCTGCAGGCCTGAGGAATGGACATCCTCCTCCCTCTTTCTCTCTTCTCTTCCTGTTTTCTGTGTAGTACGGGGGTGAAACCCAGGGCTCTTCCATGCTGAGCAAGCGCTCTCCCACCAAGCCATACTCCAGCCTTTTGGCTTTCTTGCTGGCTTTCACAACTTTCACTTGCTGAAACCAGGTAGGCTCCCAGATGCATGATGTCATGGATCCACAGGAGAGGCTGAGAGTCCTAGGCCTCTTCCATCCCAGAGGCCGTGCCCAGTGCCTTAGTTACCTGTGCCTCTGGATGCCCTTCTGTTCTCTCCTCTCTCTAGATGCCCTTCTGTTCTCTTCTCTATCTAGATGCCCTTCTGTCTTAGTTACAGGGCCTTAGTTAGAACGAGCATCGCAAACAGACCTGGATCTGGGGTGCTAGCTCTCATTGTCTGACTGCTCTGGGAGTCCTGGCTGAGACATACATCTTGGGGACACTGTCCTGGGGGAAGACAGTCAGGATGTGAGACAGTGAGATGTGGCTCGGACCCTCTCAGGGAGACACACACCTGCTTCTGCTAAGGAGTTAGAGCTGCCAGGGGGCAAGGCAATTAGGGTAGGCCCCTCCCAGGTTCTCAGTCTATCGCTCTTGCCTACAGAGAAGAGAGGTACGGGGGGCTCCACCCCAACGGGGACTCCGATGGGCCGGGTTGGGGTGGAGCCCTGCCGTGGCCACCATCCCCTTCACATAGTAGGTCTTGTCCCTCTACACCTGGAGGTCAAACTGTCTTTCTCAATTTCATCCCCTGTGGGTCCTACTGAGAGACATCTTCCAGCTGGATTTAGGATCGATTCTCAGCGGGGTAGCCTTGCCTCCAAGGCGGCCTGGATGGCAACCCAGGGCAGGGAGCAGTGACTCTTTCCTCAGGATCTGCCAGTATCAAAACTGGCAAATCCCTGTGTCTGCTCAGCCAGGGCCTTGGGGGAAGGTAGTGGTGGAGGAGGGGCAGCTTCCGGTCTCTCCACAGCTGTTGCTGGGCAAAACTCCGCTCCCACCTCTGCCATTGGTCGGCCTTTCTCTGCCTGGCAGAGTGGGAGCAATGCCAGCCCCTCGGGAACCCTCACCCAGGCTGCCCAGTGGAGGCAGCCCCCGAGGCCGAGAGCTACCCTAAGTATCCCGCACGGGGTCAGAGCCGAGAGGGAAGCTCGGCACCAGTTCCCGTGGCATCTCCTGCTCCTGCCCACTCCTGCCTGTCGTCCCGGCTCACTCTCCTCCACCCAGGACTCACTGGTCCCCAGTGTCTGTCTCACTGAACTAGTGTGGGCCCTCTGGCCTGCTTCCCAGATGGCGATGTACAGCGGCTGTTGCTCTAATATTTGTCTCTGACTGTGCTGGAGCTGGGGACTGTCAACTCCCAAGGGCAAGCCTGCCTATTGTGTTCACAGCTTCATGCTTCTGTGGTGCAGAGCTTGGCACACCCTGCACAGCTCCTGCTATAGGCAGCATTTGGTGATATTCAGTACCCAGTACAGCTCCTGAACACTTAGTACTCGGCAAAGTACTTGGCATGGGTCAGGTGCCTGGGTACTTACAAAGTGCTTTTGCAAACCTCTGTCACCTGTTCCCATAGCCTATGAGTTCTTCATCCCACTAACAGGTGTGGATCAGGCCCAGCAAGGGAGGGCTTTGACTGAACTCCCAGCAAGAACCAGTGTTGTCAAGGCAGGACCTCACTGCAGTGTCCACAGTCTGTCTGTCTGTCTGTCTGTCTGTCTGTCTCTCTCCTTCTCCCTCTCTCTCTGGGGTTTTCCATCATCCCATCTGCTGACCAAGTCCCCAACAGTCATTACAATTTCAATCCCTGGGGAGAAACCTTGAGCAGAAGCCAGCTCTTGTTTTTCCAGGGAAACTGTCTCATCATAGATGCTTTAGTGCCTAGGGAATGCTGGGAAAATCCCTAAGAAGCCAGGCCCCTCCCCATAATTGTTCTAAAAGGAGCACCATCTACCCCGGGAACACTCCCCAGGAATAATCGCTAAAGGGCCTAATTTTGGAGATAACCACCATTATGAACGTCTCATTACTTTAATTAAAGTCTCATCCATCACTGGCGTGTGCTTCCTGGAAGCGAGGGGGCTAACCAGGCAGCCGGCAGCACCAGAGAGAGGCAGTCATGTGCACTCGCTCTTAGCCCATGGGCTGACAGCCAAACCACCCACCAACGCCCACGTCCTCCTGTGCCACCCCGAACCTGTGTCCTTCCCACCCCTCTTCTACCCACATTGCCTAAATGTGCTGTTGCCCCTGGTGAGAAAGACAGAGATGCCAGATGCTGAAATGGCTACCAAACAGAGCTCCAGGGCACACAGGAGGCAGGTGATGATGGACAGCTGCTCGTCTGCTGGGGCAGAGAACTGGGCCAGACCAGATCTGGTTTTGTGGGTTGGGATATCGGGTTGCATCTGAGCAGTGGGAGTCAGGGTTGAATTTGCCTGAGCATGAGGCCTTACCTCTATGGGCTTCTCACCCAGTCACACCAGGGATGGCGTTTATCAAATTAGGCACAATAAGAAGTTAACACAACTCAAAAATATGAAACAAATTTATACTGATATACTGTATCAGAAGCCATGTACTGTGGGCACTTCCATGTCTTAGTCAGGGTTTGTATTCCTGCACAAACATCATGACCAAGAAGCAAGTTAGGGAGGAAAGGGTTTATTCAGCTTACACTTCCACATTGCAGTTCATCACCAAAGGAAGTCAGGACTGGAACTCAAGCAGGTCAGGAAGCAGGAGCTGCTGCAGAGGCCATGGAAGGATGTTACTTACTGGCTTGCTTCCCCTGGCTTGCTCAGCTTGCTTTCTTAAAGAACCCAGGACTACCAGCCTAGGAATGGCACCACCCACAATGGGCCCTCCAACCCTTGATCACTAATTGAGAAAATGCCTTATAGCTGGATCTCATGGAGGCATTTCCTTAAGGGAGTCTCCTTCCTCTGTGATAATAACTCCATCTTCTGTCAAGTTGACCCACAAAACCAGCCAGTACATACTTTTGATTCTTTTAGACAGGTATTAGGTGGTCTCGGCTAGACACAAACTCACCAGTAGCTGAGGATGTCCTTGAACTTGTGTCCAGGCTGCCTTCACTTCCCTCCCCGGTGCAGGGATGACAGACATGTACCGCCACACCTGGTTTTACACAGTACTGTTGTCCCAGGCCGCTCTCTGTTGTCGTGATAAAGACTGAGAACAAAAGAAAATTGTGGAGAGAGGCTTTATTTGCCTTACATGCCCAGTCAAGTCCATCAGTGAGGGAAGTCTGGGCAGGAGCTCAAGGCAGGGACCAAAATGCAGGATCTGAAGCAGAGGCCATTGGGGAATACTGTCTCACTGTTTGTTTCCTTACCCCCAGGACCACTATCCTGGGAGTGGCACTGTCCCCTGGCAGTCATCAATCAAGAGAATGTACCCCAGGATTGCCTACTGGCCAGTCTCATGGAGGCTTTGTTAGTTAGGGTTTCCATTGCTGTGAGGAGACACCATGACCAAAGCAACTCTTATAAAGGAAAGCTTTTAATTGGGCTGGCTCACAGTTCAGAGGTTCAGTTCATTATTGTCATGGTGGGAAGCGTGGCAGCAGACAGGCAGACACGGTGCTGAAGGAGTTCTAAGTCTCAACAGAGAGAGAGGAGAGAGAGAGAGAGAGAGAGAGAGAGAGAGAGAGAGAGAGAGAGAGAGAGAGAGAGAGAGACTGGGCCAAGCCTGAGCATCTGAAACCTCAGAGACCACACCCAGTGACATCCTTCAATAAGAACACACCTACTCCAACAAGGCCACACCTCCTAACAGTGCCACTCCCTATAAGCCTATGGGGGTCATTTTCATTCAGATCACCACAGAGGCATTTTTTTTCAATTCAGGTTCCCTCTTCCAGATGACCCTGGCTGTGTCAAATTTACAAAATATTAACTAGCATAGTTGGAGAATGAACACAGGCCTTATGCATGTTAGCAACCACTCCAGCATCTGAGCCATATCCCCAGCCCAGGAAACAGCTGGGTGGCAGTTGGAAGGAGAATGGACCCTATAGGCTCTTATCTTTAAATACTTGGTTCCCAGTTGCTGTAACTGTTTGGGAAGGATTAGGAGGTGTGTCCTGGTTGGAAGAGGTGTGTCACTGAAGGCTGGCTTTGAGGTTTTAAAAGCCCAGGCCAGTCCTGGTGACCTCTCTCTGCCTCATGCTTGTGGATCAGGATGTGAGCTCTCAGCTGCTGCTCAGGCACCATGCCTGCCTGCATGCTGCCATGTTCTCTACCATGATGGTCATAGACTCCAATCCTCTGCAAATGTATGCACCCAAGTTACATGTTGTCTTTTATAAGTTGCCTTGAGCATGGTGTCTTATTGCAATAATTAAAAGGTTACTAACATAGTACTGTAATCATAACTTCCTGTTGACCTCAAGTGATTGAAATCACTGACATCAGAGGCTTGCATGAAGGTCAACCCACCCTTAGCCTCACCATGTTACGTTTCCAATTGCCTGCAAGGACTATAATGCTGCCTCATGGTGCTGGACACTGAGAGGAAGGACACTGTGCTTCTCTGGTAACACAGGCAGATTTTGAGCTCTATACTGTCTGATTCCAGAATATTCTACCCAGGCTCTGATGCCATTCACTTGACGGGCACACTCACTGGGCTTCCAACCATACTGTATCTTAGTTGTTTTTCTCATCCTTGAGACCAAATGCCCAGCAAAAATAATGGGGGGGGGGCTATTCTGGTTCCCGTTTTGAAGGGATATAGTTCATCATGTTGGGAAAGGATTGGCAGCCACCAGCATGAGGTGGCTGCTCACAGTGTCTGCAGTCAGGGAACAGAGATGCATACGGGAGCACATTTCCCTTTGGATACAGCTCAGGACCCCCTCACCCCCACCATGTGCCCCGAGATGGTACTCATTGAACCCCTGGCATTGTGGGCTTATCTGTGAGGTAGATCAGCCCATGCCATGATTAACTTGCAGTCCGTAGCTTGGCGATGAGCCAGGTGGGTATCTGTCCTTGGCTTGTGCAGGCTGCTCTTTTTGTGTGTGTGCGGCTTGAGTTGGCATCTCTGATGAAGACTCTTCTCCACAGGTGAGGACTACACTTGCCTCTTTCAGAGTTTTCTTTCTCTTCAGTGGCCATGTGATGATGTCCTGTCCCGCTCCAGAGTCTGCCTCTATCCAGCCACCCCTGCAAATGTTGGCAGCTTAGCTGGTCCACAGGCACTAAGGAAATGAATCAGGGGAGGTAGTGAGTAAAGGCCCTCCCTTCGCCAGGGTTAAACAACCCAGGCTGAGGTGGCCGAAAGGTCCATTTAACCACACCGGTTAGTGATGGAACCTGTTAGCAAGATTGAGGGTGCAGTGGGAAGAGTCTGATCCTGCTGCAGGCCAGCCTCAGGCCAGTACTGAGCTAGCTGATGGTAGCTCTGGAGGCCATGTCTGCAGAGACAGGAGGGCTTGAAGGAATCTTTGGGCCTTGGGTCAACTGAAAATAGTGTGTACTCTCTCCCTTGGAGTCTGCATCCCAGGCAAGAAGATGTGTGCTCTGGACCCTATAAGGAAGGGTCTATAGTGAGCTTGCTGTAGACTAGAAGCAAGCTGGAGAAGTCACTGTGGATCAGAAATGCCCTGGGTGGGAAGAACTGATGTCCTACCCCCAGACTGTGGGACACCCTACATCTCACAGAGAGGTAGACAACTGGGATCTTCTGTGCCAGCATCTGTGATGAATCCAGTCAGCCCAGTCCTTGCCTGACTGAAAGACCTACTGGTCGCCATGTCTCCCCCAAGGCCAGCTGCCCTCCTTCTTGCCCCAGATGCTACACATAGTGAATGCAGTCCTTCAGGTGCAGATCTCTGGGTGTGCCCTGGTCTTTAAGCTTCCTCAGGTTCAAAGGGAGGGCAAGCAAGAGATTTTTCTAGGTGGCACTGTGACACTTAGTGTTAGCATTTGAAGAGATCAGAAAGACTCTGCTCAGAAGTAGATCAGTTCACTGAACCGCCCTCCCCGAAGTCTCATCCATTCTTCCAGGCAAGGCCTCTGAGAAACCCTGCTTAGAACACAGGATCGGCTGGGCAGGTTATGCATGGCCTGCTCACACCCATCAGGCCCTCATCAAGAACAGGATCATGAAGTAGCCCTGTCACTCCCCCAAGACTTGGAAGAGACAAGGTGTTGGCTGGGGTTGGCACTGGGCCAAGGAACAGGTTGGGCCTAGTTGTAGAACCTTTTTAACGACTACCCAAGAACCTGAAGGCTATTGTCTTCCCGGGAACACTGGCTGGGAAACTAGGCCAGTGAGCTTCAAGACAGTGGGGGTCAGTCATTGTCACCCTTGCTCCCGTGGGGGTTCAGTACCACTCCCTATCCCCCAGCTGCTTTTAACCTGATGTTTAGTTCTAAATACTTTCTACCTATGGTGGGTCTTTTTCTCACAGCTCAGTCCTACATGAAAGACCCTCTAATCCCCTTCTCCCGTTCTGGCTTTTTTTTTTTTTTTTTTTTTTTTTCTTTTTCTGAGACAAATCTCCAACTACCAGCAGAGCCCAGGGCTATGGTCACTTCCACGTAGTGGGGCTGGTTGATGGAGTCTGGTCGGTCTCATCTACTTGTCACCCAGGCACTGGACTGTTCCTGTGGGTGGTGTCTCCTGAACTGGGCTCTCCAGGCTCCCTCTCTCCTGGAGATTGCACTGCACACTCACTCTACACCACAGAGTCAGTGCCTCTGAACAAAGCACAGCTCTCAACTGAAGCGACTACTTTCTTCTGTCGAGCCAGTAGCTTCAGGGTCCAAGAGACGCCCCAGCTGGTAGAGTGTCTGCCTTCAAAGTCCCAGGACCTAAGCTCTAGGACTGATACAGAAGTGAGCTGTTGTGCTATGGACTTTAGCAAGACAGGAGACAGAGGAAGACAGATACCAGGTGCTTGCTGGCTGACTAGTCTATTTGTTGGCGTTCCAGGCCAACGAGAGACCTTGTGTCAAGCCAAAAATAGAGTTAGAGGAACAACTGAGGTGCTCATTGAACCACAACACATGCATGGAGCATTCTTGCGTCGAAACATCATCACACATGGGTACATGGCATGCATATGCACATACATGCACAGACACCAGTGTAGGCCCAGGGCTCTGTCCAGCACTCAGCTCTGTCAGCTACAGTATGACATTTAGACTCCCAGACAGTCTTGTCTTAGCAGACGGCCTCTGGCCAGTCCCTCTCCCACCCAGGGACAAAGGTTTCTACTGTTGCCTCGTCTTTCTGGTGACCTTTCCTCCCAGGCTGCCTGTTTCTTCAGCCTACAGCTCAGCAGAACAGTCACTAAGGTGGAAAGTTGCAGGAGGGCTGGCTGGCCGCCTGGCACTGTTTTGAGGCCTCACATTGCTATCTGGAAACCAGCCACAGTGGGAATATTTATGCCACAGTGCTGGGCGGGCACTACAAAGCAGGGCTTTCCTCCCACCAGAGACCTGTTTGTTCAACCAGTCACACTGCGGGGTCCTATAGTGGCTCCTTTTAGTGAGAGATGAATGTAGTTGTCCAGGGCAGCCTGCTCTGCCACACATGGCTGTCACACAGCAGGTGTCTTTACATTGGCTTGAGATGACTCAACTCTTGGCTAACTGAAGAGCGCCCTTTAAAAATAAATACTCATAAACTGAAGAGAACAAGGGTCCCACACAGAGCCTGTGTGCCCCGTTCGGTGGATGGGCAGCAGCCCCAGGCAGCGTGGCCAGTTATGGAATTTGATGCTGTTGAGTTTTCTCTAGTCTGGATCCCTGGGTCAACCTTCCTGAAAGTTGGGAGCTTCCAGGTAGTGTGAGCCTGAGACAGAAGGAGAAGGCCCAGCGTTCCCAGGCTGGGTTTCATTTTTAATGAGAAACAGGTTTTTGCATGCCAAGATGGCCTGGCTCATCCTGGTCGTCTGCTCCCTTCAAAACGCAGAACGTCCTCAAGAATCAAAAGCCCCACTCTGGTGTCCCAGGGTGGGAAGAGTGTGCACCTCACACTAAAATACTTCCTCTTTGCTTGCTTGGAGAGAAGTCTAGAGACCCGATGTCGTGCTGCGTCCCGTCAGCTCTAACATACGCCCGGGACATAATCGGGTCACCTCTTTATCCCTTCCATCTTGAATCCTGCAAACGTTCTCAAGGCTGACTGGTTACATAAGGGCCAGTAGCATGGCGGACTAGGATAATTGGTAACAAGCACACGTTGGCTGGGGAGTGGATCCGGTCTGTTCTGGCACCTTCAGAACTCCTGCGGCCAAACACAAGCACCACGTGCCTCAGCCCCAGCGGCATAGAGCTGAGCTGACTCTTCCTTGACACAGTTGCATAAAAGATTCAGGATATAAATTTGAACAAAGGTTAACCATTGCCAGCACAAACAGCCCTCACTGGTTGCTCCCCGCCCACACAGCCCGCTGCCTATCCAAGAGCAAATAGGTGCGCATCCTAGGCCTGCCCCTCCCGGCCCCCAGAAATAGGACTCCTTTCTCTCACCTTCTGCCTCTGGAACCATCGGAGAGCAGAGCCCATAGCTATGGCTCTTGGGCGCCTGGCTGGAATTACTCTAGGTCTCAATTTGACCAAGACTCAGAGAAATAGGAGTGTGAAAATGGAGTAAAGACAGCGGCTCTCACTGAGTGGACATACAGCGGCCCTCCCTGAGTGGACACTACTACAGCGGCCCTCCCTGAGTGGACACTACAGCGGCCCTCCCTGAGTGGACACTACAGCGGCCCTCCCTGAGTGGACACTACAGTGGCCCTCCCTGAGTGGACACTACAGCGGCCCTCACTGAGTGGACACTACAGCGGCCCTCACTGAGTGGACACTACAGCGGCTCTCACTGAGTGGACATTACAGCGGCCCTCCCTGAGTGGACACTACAGTGGCCCTCACTGAGTGGACACTACAGCGGCCCTCCCTGAGTGGACACTAATCGGTTTTCTACTCCGGTTTCTGTTGCAATCAAACACTGACTCAAAGCAACTCGGGGAGGATCAGACTCATTCTTACACTTGCAAGTGACAGTCCACCATCAAGGGAAGTCAAGGCAGGAACCTGGAAGCAGGAGCTGAGGCAGAGGCCATAGGGGGAGGGTGCTTAACGGCTTGCTCCCCATGACTTGCTCAGCCTGTTTTTTTGTACAACCCAGGACCACCTGCCCAGGGTGGCACTGCACACAGTGGGCTATGCCTTCTCCTATATCAAAGTAAAGAAAATGCCCCATGGACAAGCCTGTGGACCAGTCTCATCTGAACAGTTCTCCAGTTGAAGCCCCTCCTCTTCCCAGGGGACTCTAGTTTGTGCGGAGTTGGCAAACACTAGCCAGCATGTGAGCATGCGTGTATGGGCTACTTGTTATCAGGCCTTTGCACTCCGACTAGACTGTAGAGCTAGAGTCCTGGGCGCTCAGCTTCTGGCAGAACATGGCTGCCATAGTCCCATGAGCTGCAGGGCAGTTGCTTTGCTACGGGGACTTGTTTTGTCATGGCCTTGGAGGGCTTGGTTCATACTGGTCCATGGTTCAGTCCCAGGGACTGGACACCGTGGTAGTGAGAGCCTGAGGAATAGGAGACATCATGGCCGACAGGAAGAAGAGATCCAGAGACAGAGCTACCCGCAGCCACTTCCAGTGGCTTACTTCTTCCAACTAGATCCCACAGAATCCTAAAGTTCTCCGGGCATCTCCATCCCATAGCTCCAGAAGCTGGGGATGTTCTTAGTGTATTAGTTAGGGTTCACTAGAGGAGCAGAACTCATAGAATGAAGTGTGTGTGTGTGTGTGTGTGTGTGTGTGTGTGTGTGTATACATGTGTGTGTGGGTCAGAATGACTGTGGTCCAGCCAGTCCAAGTGCTGTCACACAATGGATAGTCCAATAATCCAGTAGCTGTTCAATCCACGAGACTGGGTGTCTCAGTTGGTCTTCCACTCACTAGAATCCTAAAGAAGTAGGATCCATTGTTAGTGAAGGAATGAATTTCCCAGTTTAAAGGTGGATCTTCCCAGCTCAAAAGATCTGGATTTAGGGTGGGTCCTTCTACTTTGAGTGCTTTAATTAAGAAAAATCCCTCACAGCTGTACCCAGCTGCTTGGGCTTTAGCTAATTCTAGATGTGGTCAACTTCACAACCAAGAATAGCCATCGCAGTTAGTTAGTGAGTCACTAGCAGGATTTCCTGTGACTCAGGCTACCCTGGAGCTCACAATGTAGCTAAGGATGGCCTTTAATGTGTGTGTATGTGTGTATGTATATGTGTGTGTATGCATGTGTATGTATGTATATGTGTGTCTGAGTGCATGTGTGTGTGCCAGTGTATGTGTGGGCACACACATGTTTATGTGTGTGTGAGTGCCTGTGTATATGTGTGTGAGTGTGTATTTGTGCATGTATGTGTGTGTGTGTGTGCGCGCGCATATGTTCATGTGTGTGAGTGTGTGGGTGTGTGAGTGCCTGTGTGTGTATGTGTGTTTGTGCATGTATGTGTGCGTAAGTGCACATGTGTGCATGTGTGTGTGCATGTGTGCATATGTGTGTGTGGCATGTGTACCCATACACATATATACCTTGGGGGCCTTTGAATGTGTAGAGACTGGAGAAGGATGTCTTTTGATATCCTGTTCTATTACTCGCTGCCTTATCCTCTTTTTAAATGATTTATTTTATTTAGATATATGGATATATGTGTGTGAAGGTGTGTGCACACATGTGAGGGTGTGTGTACATGTGAGTGAAAGTTCTGAGGTGTTGGAGAATTCCAGAAGAAGGTATTGGGTCCCCTTCTTGGAGTTGAAGTTACAGGTGGTTTTGAACCACCAGATGTGGGTACTGGCAACCAAACTCAGGTCCTCTGCTGGAGCAGCCAGCGCTCTCTAAACTGCTGGGCAGTCTCTCCAGCCCTGCCTTGTTCCCTTGAGACAGGATTTTCACTGAATCTGGAGCTAGGCTGTGGCTAGCACTTGTGAGCGGTCCTTCTGTCTGCCCACCAGACTAGAGTTATAGCCAGGTCTGGGATTGTACACGGATGCTGGGGTCAAACTCAGGTCCCCATGCTTGAGCAGCAAGCCCTCTTACCCTTATCTTGAACTCCAGATCTACTTGTCTACACCCTCCAAGGCCTGGGGTTATAAGTGTGAGCCACACATGAGCCTGCCAGGGACATTTCTCAAGGCCTTTGGTGTTAGAAAAGTCCCTCTCCCTCCATCCTTTAAGCTGGAGGACAGCATAGCTTGGCCTCATGTAACCATCAGGGCTCTGAAAGCTGACATGTCTGGGGATTATGAACTCAGCCTGGTTCAGCTCTGGGTTGGCTGTGGAATTCAGATGTGTGAGGAAGACAGAGGCAGAGGGTCACGGCACTTTCCATGAAAGGCCAGAGAGGTCTTCCCAATTCCTGACACCTGGGACCATCTGGGTAACACATCCTCTGTGACCAGAAATGCAGTATGCCCTCCAATGTCAGGGTCACCAGGAAAATGCTACAGCTGGGCCTGCTGCGGTAAGCTTGTGATTCTGGCATTCAGGAGGCTGAGGCAGGAGGACTGTGCACTCCAGGCTACCCTGGACCAAACCAAGAAATGAAAACATTACATCAATCCAGAGAGATGGAGGCTGCATGGCTCACACGGGCTCCGGAGCTCACCCAGCGCTTGGCTTCTGCAGATTCTACACCAAAGTTTATGGTGTGTGAAGGTTAGCATCCAAGTTTTGGAATCAAACAGCACAGCAAAGGACAGTAGTAGACTCTGTCTGTGAGCTGGTTTCTGCAGACAGTAGATAGTTGGCTCAAACTTTGGGATCTAGGGCTGGGCTGGGCTCGGGTTCACTGTTCTCTCTCAGTCTCCTGAGCCGTGCTTCTTCTGAGGGAATGCTGTGATGGGATAATTTGATTCTGCATTTTCTTGGGCAGCCTTTGGTCCTTTGAGCTTGCTGGGCACTGTTCCTTTTATTTGCAGGCTCTGAAGATGAGAGAATGGTTGTGAAAGCTGTGAAAGGTTGTGCAGCCTGAGGAGAGACGCTCCCTCTGGGCTTCTGTCAAATCAATTTCCACGGTCTCCGGGGCTGGAGCAGAAAACACTGTGCAAGGATGCTGTGGAGAAGGAGCGAGGTCCCCAAGTGTTTTCAGGCCTCCTTGTGCTGGAAGGATCCCTGGTTGTTGACACTAGAATGTGGAAGCCGGGAACTAAGTAGTACTCTTGAGTGGTTTTTGCTATTCGCCTACCTGTTTATCCATCTACCCACCCATGCTCTGATCCATCTGTCCATCCATCTGCCATCCATCCATCCATCCATCCATCCATCCATCCACCTTCTCATCCTCCACCAACTCACCTATCTATTATCTATTCATTTATCCATTTATCTATCCATCTGCCCAACCATTTCCCCATCCATCCATCCATCCATCCATCCATCCATCCATCCATCCATCCACTCATCTATCTACCTACCTATGTATTCTTTTATCTACTTACCCATTAATTCATGCATCTGCCCACCCATCAATCCATCCATCTACCCATCTATCTGCCTACCTCAATTTGTCCATCTCCCATCTATCCATCCATTCACCCATCCATCCATTTATCCATTCATCTGCTCACCCATTCACATACCCATCCGTCTACTTTCCACCAGCCTATCCATTCACCTATCAATCCATCCATCCATCAGCCCACACGGGCCACCCACTCACTCACTCCTCCATTTATCCACATAACGATCAATTCATCCATCCATCTACCACCCACTCCATGTCTACATGCATACCACAGACATTTACAGATGCCAGGGCTGTGCTGGCTGCCAAGATGATAATGCCAACTGGACCGTTTTCTCTCTCCTCACAGAGACTGCATGCTAACTCCCATCATGTTGATGCCACAGTTGGTCTGTAGCAAGTGGGGTGGGACATGGAGGCTAAGTGTCCAATCCACCCTTGGGGACAGTAGGTGGTGATGAAGGCTCCAGAGAACACATGACCAAGTGGGGCTCTGAGGTCTATGAGCGGCAGAGCATAGAGGAAAGAAAGGATTTGCTGGAGGGAGGCGGAGGGGAGGAGAAGAGGAGGAAGACAGGACGGTGAGGAGTGAAGAGGGGGAGAGGAGGAGGGGGGAGAAGGGGAGGAGGGGAAGGAAGAGGAAGGGGAGGAGGAAGAGGCAAGATGACCCTGCCAACTCTGGGCAACAAAATCAGTAGCCACTTAGAGGGCTCCCTTTATGCTCCTCTGAGCCCAACATGGACACAGTTTGGCACATTTTGTCTGTGGCACAGAAAATGTCCTTGCAGGTGTCTGTTGGCAGTGGGAGGACCCACGTGTCAGCAGTGTCTGGATGAGTTCTCTGGGTAGGCTCTAACACTTCTTTATTTAAAAAAAACTTTTATTTTTATTTTATTATGTTTTGTTTTGTTTTGTTTTGTTTTCAAGACAGGGTTTCTCTGTATAGCCCTGGCTGTCCTGGACTCACTCTGTAGACCAGGCTGGCCTCGAACTCAGAAATCCACTTGCCTCTGCCTCCCAAGTGCTGGGATTAAAGGCGTGCGCCACCACTGCCCGGCAAACTTTTTTAGATTTATCTATTTTATGTGCACGAACGTTTCGCCTGTGCACGTACATGTTCACCATGAGCATGCTGGGTGCCTTTGGAGGTCAGAAGAGGGCGTCAGATCCCCTAGAACCAGAGTTACTGATGGTTGTGAGTCACCATGTAGGGAGACCACCCAGGTCCCCTGCAAGAGCAGCACATGCTCCTAACTGCTGAGTCATCTCTCCAGTGCACACTCCACCGCCTCCCAGTCACAGAGGTCTGTCAGCCTCTGCCTCCTGAGTGCTGGGATTAAAAGTGTGCACCGTCAGGTCTCACATTCTAGCAGCTTTTATTGAGGTTTTGCTGAGTAGAGGTGCCTGTTGAGAATGAGTCAGCCGATGCTCAGACAGGCTTAGGAGCCAGCCCCAGGCCACACAGATCTGTGGCCCCTCGAGTTCATAGTCTCTTGGAGCTGTTGTGTCCCAGGAGGGCGTCAATGTCTAGGAAGAGTTCAGAGAAGGTGCCTGCTTGAGATTTCACAAGGCTCCTTGGTTGGATAATAAGGTCTTCTGTTCCCAGGATGGGGAACCTGCCTTACACGGAACAAAACCATCAGCACCTAGCTTCCCTCCAAAGCCTCTCCCCACATCAAGTCCCGAGCCCGGGACTTGAAAGAAATGGCTGGAGGGTGAGAAAGAGGAGTGGGTAGAGTGAAGATGAGAATATGGAACGAGGACAGGGAGAAAGAGGAAAGGGGAAAAGGGGTATATTAGTTTGATTCCTGAAGCCAGTCTCAGGGCCTCGGTTTGTTCATCTGTAAAGTGGGACAATTTGAATAGCAAACTTTTTTTTTCTGTCAAGAGTCAGATGACGTTCTACTTATGCTTTGCCAGCCAGGACATCACTGTGACAACTTCTCACCTCTGTCATTGCACAGGAAGAGCAGTGAGAGACAATCTGCCCATGAATGTTCATGGCCCTGTTCCAATAAATCTTTATTTACAGAGACAGATGGTGGGCCAGATTGCCTTGGTTGTTTTCTTTCAGTGAAAACTTTTTATTCAATGGAATTTTGTTTGAAACTCATGGGTTTCTGGAGCAGTTTGAGAATCAGGGGACTTAGCCAATTTTCCAAGACATTCTCACCACCTGAGTCAAGTCATTCATTCACTCATTCATTCATTCATACATTCATACACACACACACATATATGTACATGTATACGAATATATATATTCATATATATTCATATATATACATATATATATATGAATGATGGTTTGATTTTATTTTATATGTATTTGTCTGGCCTGCATGTGTACCCTGCACATGTAGTGCTGGCAGAGGCCAGAAGAGAGCAGCAAATCCTCTGGATCTGGAGCGACAGACAGTTGTGAGCAGCCATTAGTGCTGGGATCAGAACCTGGGTCCTCTGGAAGAGTGGCCAGTGCTCTCAGCCACTGAGACATTTCTCCATTTCTTGTGGATTTTAAAAACCTTTAAAATATATTTTTTATTTAGTACAATCTTTATTAGTCTAAGAAATTTGTTCTGCATGACTATGATTATCTACAGACAGATCATTAACATGCCCAAGTGCCACACAATCTCAATTTTGCTATAAGCATCTTCTGTCCAGAAGTGTGCAAAATGAAGACAGGCTCCTTTGTTCAAACAAGCCTGAGAACTCAGAGGCAGAGAACCACAGCGGACCCTGTGAGATCGGCCCTGAGCCACAGTCCTTGCAGAGAGTGGTTACGTTCTAGTACACGGATCTTCCAAGAATGCTCCGGGAGATACCTCGGGGGCAATTAGAGGATTTCCGTTTTCTTTCTTGTGCTTTCCCAAGAGTTCTAAATCTCCTGCCTTCCTTTGTATTACTGTCATCACAGATCTGTTGGAAAGCTGAGCTTCTAGCCCCACCCCTGACCCCTGGTGCTGGGTGGTGGAGGGTGTGTGGGTGGAGGCCTACCTGCCTCTGGGATGTGGCCATGCAACTCAACTGCAGGGTCCTGTGCAGTTGAAACATTGTTTCCTCTCATTCCTCTGGCGAGAGCTGAGGCCAAGCTGGCACCAGCAGAAAAGCATGGATAACAACCAGGGAAACCAAAGGGGACATCTCCACTCAGGGTGGGCCCAGTCCCACAACAGAGCTATGTCCTTCTTAATGGGGTCGTAGATGCCCCATGACCTCACTTAGAACATATTCCTCCGGTAGCACAGAACCCCAGCCTTCAGGGGTTCACTGTGTACCCTTGGGGTTTTGGGCACAGTTGGGGGATAAGAAGTGTGGGTTGGACCCCTGACTTAGTTTTAAATGGACACTGGGGTTTTGCAAGGTATGTCCCTCACTTCTGAAGGTCCCAGCCACAGTAGAGAATGACCACAGACTCCCAAGGAACGTCACTTTGTGAATATGGCTCCAGGAAGCAGCTTCTTAGACATCATTGAAAGAAGTCAAGGATCTTGGTGGGTGGAGCCCACATCTTTTAATGAAAATGTCATTTTTTCTTGCTTACTCGTTACAATCCTTATTGCTGTAACAAAATACCCAGTAAGAAGTAGCTCTAGGGAGGGAGGGAGGGCTTTTCCTGGGTCACGGTTCAAGGCTACACAGTGTATAACATGGCCAAGAAAGCATGGTAGTAGGAGAGAGGCAGGGAGGGAGGGGGGGAAAGAGGGAGGAACAAAGATGGGAGGACGGGGCAGGGGCAGGGCATATCGAAAATAGCAGAGTCATAAGGAGAATGAGTAGTAGGGGTGTGTGGGGAGTCCATGATCTGGAGGGAGAGTAGGGTAGGGGAGCACGGACTTCGAAATGTGTAACAGGTTCTCATGATACTGAGGGAGCTTGGGGGCCAGCGTGTGCTTTGGTATGTAACAGGCATCACCCGTGGAATGGTCATTTGTCCCTTCTGCCAGTGATAAGAGAAATGACTCCTTTTGGTAGAGGATAACCTGCTTCACCAGTTTCTGAGGAATGCTGGCTTTTACCTAACAACCAGAAATCCTGCTATAGTCCAGGCTGAGTCCATTCTGCATATCTAGACTGCCTTTTTGGAGTTCGGGGATTTGGAGTTTCCTTTGAACTTGACAGTGGTTACCTTGCCTCTACAATCAGGAAGCAGAGCATGAACAGGAAGTGAGACAGGGCTATAAACCCTGACACTTCCCCCTTGTAACCTATTTCCTCCAGTCTACCCCTCAAGGGTTCTACAGCCTTCCAAAACAGCCCACCAGGAACCACGTGTTCAAATACATGACCCTGTGGGGGACAGTCCACGTTACACAGAGAGGTATGAGCCAGACTGGCGAGTGTGGACTCAGTAGGTTTGAGTCACCGTCACTGTCTCCCGTCAGGGGTGGACATTTATGGCCATCACCACTCTTATTAAACCTCTCATCCCTGAAAGGTGATCCACTGCCTTCTCTTGGCTTGAACGAGGGCTTTCGGCTTGCCCCCAGCCAACACTTTCCAGATAACTGTCACTTCGCACTGCTGTCACACCGATGGCTAGAATGAGCCCTCCTCAGTGGCTTCAACCATGGAGCGCACCCCAGTGTCCTCCCAGTCAGGGGTTGCTTCATGGGAGTGCTAGCTATAGGGTCACCTGCTCCAGATGTGACTGAGGAAGAACAAGGGACAGGACCATGGAAATTAGGAATCCACGAGCTATGGCACCTGGAAAAGGCTTAGGACCTGCCGACCCCCTCCCTTTCTAGGTGGAGATAAAATCGATATGCTACGAAGAGATCACTTTAAAGTCTGCAGCCCGGTACCATTTAGAGCATCCACATTGCAATTACTACCTCCATTTACTTCCAGAACATTCCCGCCTCTCCAGAGGGAAGCCCCTTAGTAGTTACTGTCTGCTTTGTGCCTGTCCCTGTGAATTTGCCTGACCTAGATGTCGGCATAAGTGACACCACAGAATCACAGGTGGTCCTGACTCTTCACTAAGCTCAAAGGGGGGGATGGGAGGGCTGGGTCCAGCTGCATAACAGCAGGAGGTGATCTGCAAAGCTCACCCAGCTTGATATAGAGACGGAGGATACCCTTCTCAGTAAATGGAGCCAGGAGGGCAGCCTTGGTTCACCTGGAAATGGAAATTGAGGTAATTAGCAATTATGTAGCAAACTGTATCTAAGGAGCATTACAGAGACATGGTTAAACTACAGCATCTGCAATGCCACCGCCTGCATATCCAACTGAATGCTTGTTTCAGTGTCAGGGGCATGATGGGAACAGCTGATGTCCACAGACAGCCATACACATGTGGACAAGATCAGCCCCAGCTACCAGGGACTGTCATTGGAACAGCTGGACCCTGGGCAGAATGCCAGCTTCCTAGACCAAGATCAGAGCCTGCCTGTGGATCTGTCCAAGGTGCTATCGTCTGCACAGCCAGCGGCATCTAGGCTATCTCTGTCATCTCTGATCAGGCTTCTAGTCTGCTCCTGCACAGGAGAAAGTATGACATCACTGAGACTTCTCTTCCCGCTTGGTGGCATTAAGATGCCTCTCAATGCCCGCTGTCCTTGTCCATATTTCTCTCTCTCTCTCTCTCTCTCTCTCTCTCTCTCTCTCTCTCTCTCTGTGTGTGTGTGTGTGTGTCTGTATGTGTCTGTGTGTGCCTGTGTGTGTCTCGGTGTGTCTATGTGCCTGTGTGTCTCTCTGTGTATGTCTGTGTCTGTGTGTGCGTGTATGTGTGTCTGTGTGTAGAGGCCAAAGGCCAGCCTGCAGGACTTTGTTTTCTACCACATGGGCCCCAGAGATTCCACCACATGGATCTGGGAGAGCAAACTTAGGTCGTCAGATTTTCTACAATGGCAAACACTTCTACCAGCTGAGCCATCTTGCCAGCCCCTGCTGCTTGTGTGCCTTTGTCAATAGAACCTGCTTAGGATGCTGTAGACAGCAAACTACAAGTACCAGATACAAGTGTGAGCTGTGCCCAAGTGAGGGGACTCAGTGTCCTGGGTCGTGAATGATCTCCACACTGTGTGGGGAATGAGTTGCTTCTTTGGGGGTGTCTCTATTTACTGTGGAGTGCAGCCACAGGCTTGGGTCACCCACCTATCAGAACCTGCAGCAGAGAGTGACTCAGGAATGGCAAAAGTCTTTGTCTTAGTTAGGGTTTTACTGCTGTGAACAGACACCATGACCAAGGCAAGTCTTATAAAGACAACATTTAATTGGGGCTGGTTTACAGGTTCAGAGGTTCAGTCCAGTATCGTCAAGGTGGGAACATGGCAGCATCCAGGCAGGCATGGTGCAGGAGGAGCTGAGAGTTCTACATCTTCATCTGAAGGCTGCTAGCAGAATACTGACCTCCAGGCAGCTAGGATGAGGGTCTTAAAGCCCAAGCCCACAGTGCCATGCCTACTCCAAAAAGGCCACACCTACTTGAATAGGGCCACACCTTCCAATAACGCCATTCCCTGGGCCAAGCATATACAAAACAGCAGGGTCCTTAAGCTCCCAAACTCATCTCCAGTGACACCCTTCCGCCGGCAAGGCGCCAGATTATGGGAGGCCTCTCATTCAAGCCACCTCATTCCATCCTGCTCCTGATACTCCCAGGCCTTCCAAGTTTGCTCTCCCTGCTTGCTGCTTGCAGTTGGGGATGTGAGCTCTCCACTGTTCCAGCTGCCTCCCCTCCCTGCCTGGTGCCCCACTTTCCTACGGTGATGGTGATGGATCTAGTCCCTCAGGAGCCATAGCCTCAAAGAAACCCTTCCTTCTCTAAGCCACCTTGGTCACGGTGTTTTACCACAGCCATAGAAAAGTGATTAAGACAGGCACCTTTCTTCATTCTGATACAGTTCAGGGCCCAGCACATGAAGCGATGCCACTGCACTCGGGGTGAGCCCTCCTATCTGTTAACAAAGTAATTCCTCCCTTGTTGGGTGAAGACTTTCCAGTGCGGCAGCTTCACAATTCCCTCTGTCCCCTTAGGCACCCTTATCCGTGCTCTGTAAGTAACAATGAACTCAATGCTTGAGCTACTGTTGCATTGTCTGTGGGGAGTTACAAAATGGGATGGTCTTTGTTTACCTCTCTCCAGGGTTGGAACTCTCACACAAACCCCCAGCCTCTATACTCTTGTCACACACACCCTACTTCCCTGCACAGAGCCTGGGAGGAAGTCTGTCATCAAGAGACAGGTGTGGATGTGGTGGGCAGATGTGGTTAGAGCAGCTGGTTCCAGCTCTGAGTTTTTGTCCCCATTCCCAAGACAGGGTTTGTTTGTGTCCCAGACTCCTGTCTCCTGGGAGGGTAACCATTCCTAGGCTGGGACATGAGCCTTTTTCTGCAGGGAACTTTCTCCCTGTGTACACACAGACCATTCATGGCTGAAATGCCATGTCTGTCAGCTGAGTGCCTGCACATTGGTGTAAGATCACAGACTGCAGGCAGCCAGCTAGAGCACGTGACTCCAGAAGCAACCCCTGTTCACTGGGCCACTGGCCTGGGCAGCGGGATCTCAGCTGGTATAGAGAGGAGCCAGCCTTTGTGTTTGAAGAACCTACAAGAGCCTGGTTTTATTTATTTTTAATCAGCCATTTCAGCGTGTTCCCTCTAGTCAAAGGCAGAGCCGAGCTCCGTGCAGGTGCCTTATTTGTATTTAGCTTTTATTTACCCAGGGAAGTCTTGGGGGAGGTAGGATCTCATTTGTGGAGACCCCAGTGGCAACACGCCATTACTCAGAGCCTAAATGAGCTCTGCACAGGCGATGAGAGGGGAGGGGAAGGGAGGGGAGGGGAAGGAGGAGGGAGGGAAGCAGAGGAAAGGGTGGGAAAAGAGGGCAAGGGAGGAGGGAAAGGGGTGGGGAGTGGGAGGGGTTTGGAGGGAAGGGGAGCTGAGGGAAAAGAAGGGATGAGAGAAAGTAGAAGGGGTGAGAGGGGAGGGTTGGAAGGGGTGAGGGGAGGAGTGGGAGGGGTAAGAGGGATGGAATGGTTGAGATGAGGGTTAGAAGGGGTGAGAGGAGGGGAGGAAGGGGTGAGGGGAAGGAGAACTCCATCAAGCAACAAACAGTGGACCACACAGCCTGGTGTCAGCCTTCCAGGCCAGGTCTGGCTGGAGCCTGAACACTTAGAGACAAAAGCCAGACTCACTCTCCCTCCAGCCTGCAGGGAGGGGCTGGGCACCCCAGGAACGGGCTAACTGAGCACGAGCAGGTGGCTCACACCTGGCATCAGGCCCCACTCTGAATTTTAGGGCACCAGCTGACCCTTTAGGGAGATGGTTGACCCTTCTGGGAGAGGTTGCAAGTATCTACAGCCTTCAGTGACACCCTCTCCCCATGACACTGAGACTGGAGCCTTCATCTGCGATCCCCACCCACCTCTGGCTCCCACTGTGGTGAGACCTCCCTCACCCACTCCTCAGCTGGCTGTTTCATTTCTTGTCTTCTGTGCAGACTCAAGCTGATGATCTCTGAGTTGAGGCAGCCAGACGGGCCCCTCTGCACCCTGCAGGAGAGGATTCCCTCTGCTCACCGCTGGTTGCCAGCCTCCCTCATCGCTGCAAGCTCTGACTAGGCTGGTCTCTGAGGATGCGTAGGCATGGTGGAACAAGATGTCTGGTCATGCAGAAACCAAAAGAAGAAGAGGCCATTTGAGTTCAAATGGAGCCGGACCACATCCTTTGGGTCCTTCATTTGGCAAAGTGAAAAGGAGGCCTGGCAAATGACAAGGTCCAATATCAATTAGCACCTCCCAAAAGCTGCTGAGACCAGTCAAGACCAGTCATTATGCAGGGCTTCACCTCCACCCACAGTGGGTTATTTACATAATAGCCTGCCCCTCAGGTTACCCTTCATTAACAAACATGTGCAAAACACAAGCAGCTGGCTGAATCTCATAAATATATATTGTTAGCCTGGTATAGACAGCCGACTTTCACTTGCTCGGAAGAGAAGGGGCCAAGGAGAGCCTGCAGCAGGCTAAGCCTCTTGTTTGGAGGCTCCAGTTCATCCTTCAGATGACTTCCTTCGTTTAGGTTCCAGAAGCAAATGATTGGGCAGCTTAGAGTGGTTTTTTTTTCTTCCTTCTTCCCTCCTCCCCTCCCTCCCTCCCTTCCTTCCTTTCTTCCTTCCTTCCTTCTTTCTCTCTGTGTGTGTCTCTCACTGGGACTTCGCTGGCTGATAGGCTATCCTGGTTGGCTAGCCAATAAATCCCAGAGATACCCCTGTCTCTGCCTCCCTAGTGCTGGGATTACAGGCACACCAATAATGCCCAGACATCAGGATGATTTCTTGAGTGGTCTCCAGCAGGATTACCTTCCTGCCTCCTGGCACGGGGTTTAGAGAGCAGGCCAGAGATGTTCAATTTAGTTCTGGAAATGGATACCCTATAAATGTGGAGCCAAGAGGCACAGCCTATGTGGCTGCTTGTTTTGAGTGTCTCCTTCACCTGGTCTTCTGGAGCCCTGAGGACTTCTCTCCATTCCTAAGAGGCTGAGGTAGGTGACTTTGGGGTATGCCAGGACACAGGGAAGAGCCACTCGGGTGATAGGCTGGAAGCCCAGGTTAAGGTGAGTGCTGTAGAAGGATAAGGCTATGCAGGGGCTGGTGTTGGTGCTAGAGACAATGGATTCCCTCTTCAGTGTCATGCTCCTCACCCTCTCCGCTCTGCTCCTTACAAAGCGAATTCACCCACTCTCAGCCACTTGAATGAGATTCTACCCAAATTGCAAGTAGCCTTAGAGACTCAAGGAAGGAGTGTATAGACAGGAGGACTGGGGAGGCTGCATCTGTAGCCTTGAGGAAGCCATCGTCCATGCTGTGTGCAAACCTGTCATTGTGGCTGCTTCAGAGTCGCCCATGCTCACAACCATGGCCATTCGCTCACCACTCTGTAAGTTCGATAAACTCCCTTGTTCCCAGGGGGAAATACTCGTGGAACTGAACTGTGGTTTGTCGCTGGGACCTTAGAAGGAGGGAGATAGATGTCGTCTGGTCCCTCTGCCTTGCCCCAGCCACCCGACAACCAAGGGATAAAATCCTTGCAACAAGTAGGCCCAGCCTGTGTGTGGGTCCTGATTCACCTAGCCTGAGCCCCTCTGCAGGTCAAAGGCAGCCTTAGCCCAGCATGGAAGGTCCTTCTATCTTGTGAGCACCTAAACCACAGGAAGCAGCATTGCACAGGCAGGGTCCTACTTCTGTGCCACAGGCTGGAACACAGTGGTGTCTGCTGCTACCTCATGGTGTCCACACCATGGCTCCTCACACCATCAAGGGGGTGCATTACTTGACATTAATCCCCCAGAAGCCCTTTTAGCTATCTGTTCAGTATTTCCAAACCAATTAATAGCTCTGGGTTTGTGAAAAGGATTGACATTCAGGTTTTCCATCGGGGACTCCCTCCAGTCCCAGCACCAATCTGAGGGGGTTGTAATTTAGCAAAGAGAGAAAAGCAGATAATTTTTAGCTCCGGGGAGGCTGGAGGCAATCACAAATACCCTTGAGCTGAGCCAGAGCCTCTGGTTTAAAGCGGCCACGTGTTCCCTGCTGTAATTGGACTTCTGAGCTCCTTTAATGTGAAAGGAGGGCAGGTGGAGATGGCTGTGAACTGTTACTTTGTGTCTCTTCCCTTCTGGGAGCTAAGATGGGGCTCCATTGAACTGGCATCAGTCAGGATGGTCTCAGCTTAGATGGCATGGCACAGCATGCAGGAAACAGTGGTCATTTATGGCTCTGGGACACTGGGTGGTCAGCATGGCCAGAGCAGGTGAAAAGCTGTATAATTCCTGCTTCTTCTTGGAAAGAAGCTTATCTTGATCAAGCCACTTAAGTGTTAAACTATAGTTTAACTTAAGCTCCCCTTAAGGCAGCTGCTTTCAGGGCTACAGCTGTGATGCACATGAATGCAAGAGAGAATGAGTTAATGATGGAAGAGCAAATGAATGTGGGATGAGGTAAGAATGAGTGTGAGTGCATACATCCATACAAGATGCGCATGCAAAGGAAAGTGTCTGAATGAATAAATGGATCAATGGATGTATGGACGGTCAGACGGATGGATGGATGGATGGATGGATGGATGGATGGATAGATGGATGGACTGATGGATGGATGGATGGATAGACAGAAAGACAGGCAGATGGAGGGATGAATGGATAGATGGGCAGATGGATGGATGGATGGATGGATGGATGGATGGATGGACAGACAAATGGACAAATGAATGGATGGACAAATGAAAGGATGGATAGATGAATCAATGAATCAATGAATCAATCAGTGTACAGACAGACAGATGGATGGATGGATGGGTGAATGAATGAATGAATGAATGGACAGATGCATAGGAGAATGGATGGTTGGACAGATGGGTAAATGAATGGATAGATGAATGAATGGATGGATAGATGGACAGTTGGATTGATGGATGAATGGATAGACCAATGGACGGACACATGGATGGATGGATGGATGGATGGATGGATGGATGGATGATGTCTGATGCATGGCTCTCTAGCCTGGCATGGGCAAGTACAAACAGATTCACCAATCCTTCCTGGTGCCCAGATGTGTCACACAGTGGCTGATGAAGGGGCCCATCTATAGTGGGGCTAGCTAGGGATAGGGCTTGATGTCCTGGAAAGAGTGGCAGATGAGTCTGGGAGCCCCTCCGTGGTGGCTGGATCAGTGCTGGGCCAGGATGGTATTTGATGTCATCACCCTTAAGGGAAAGATACATGTGGGCTGTAGTGAATCCTAAGGATTCTTCCCACATCTTCTTGGAACCACTTTTGACATCAGAAAGAAGACAAGGGGGTGGAGAACCCAGCTGGGGGTTACCCTAAGAGAGGCAGCTTTTATGTAGGAAAACCAAGAGACTCTAGGCTGGAAATACAAGGCCTAAAGACATTAGCTTTGGGCTCTGGGGAAAGGGCACTGAAAGATGAACTTGAGCTGAGAGTCAGGGTCTGGCCTCGCATCCAGAAGATGCCCCTAGGGTTTCTATAACTGCAATAAAACACCATGACCAAAATGCAAGTTGGGGATGAGAGGGTTTGTTTGGCTTACACTTCCAGATCAATGTTCGTCACTGAAGGAAGTCAGGACAGAAATTCAAACAGGGCAGGAACCTGGAGGCAGGAGCTGATGCAGAGGCCATGGAGGGGGCTGCTTACTGGCTTGTTTACATGCCTTGCTCAGCTGCTTCCTTATAGAACCCAGGACCACAGCCCAGGGATGGCCCCACCCACAATGGGCTGGCCCCACCCACAATGGGCTGGGCCCTCCCTATCAATCACTAAGAAAATGTCCTACAGTCGGATCTTGTGGAGTTATTTTCTCAATTGAGGTTTCCACCTTTCAAATGACTCAAGCTGACATAAAACTATCCAGCACACCCTACTTCCGCTGCACCAAACCTGTGCCCAGGGACACATCAAACATATGTGGGGAAGAGAGACTAGACCAAGCATGAGGCCAGAGGAGGGGACAGGAAGCCTCTGTGGGCCTCATCTCTCTCCATCCCACAGAGGCTTCTGAGGGGAGTGGGGCTCTGGCTTAGCCCTCCTCTTCAGTCTCTAACGAGGATAAACATAGGAACATGAACGTCCAGCTTTGTTACATGAAAGAATCAGATGTGTAGCTGTTTCCCCCACTCCTACCCCCCCCCCTTTGGTTGTTTTCCATTGGGAAAGTGCCTGGCAGCTGGGCTGTCTTGAGTGTAAAGAGCCTGAAGTTAGGAGGTGTGTTGTTGGTAAGTGCTGAACCGTCAGCTCAGAGTCCCCAGAGCTGCCTGTGTGACCACTCAGGGTTGAAGCCTTGTGCAGAAGTGACCCTCAAAATACACTGCTGGGTGGAGAGGGGCATGCAGTCCTCGGGCCATTGCCCAACATGACCACATACCTTCTGGATCTCCTCCTACCCCCACGTGTGCGGCCCTCTAGACTGCTAAGTGCCCC
This sequence comes from Arvicanthis niloticus, assembly GCF_011762505.2. Classification (NCBI taxonomy): domain Eukaryota; kingdom Metazoa; phylum Chordata; class Mammalia; order Rodentia; family Muridae; genus Arvicanthis; species Arvicanthis niloticus. The sequence continues at coordinate 4,947,189 of NC_047663.1, forward strand.
ATTCCCCAGGCTAGTCAGTGCTCCTTCCTCATACACTCTTGCCCGATGATGACCTGTCGTTCAGCAACGTGAGGCCTGAGCAGGGCTGGGGACACAGGAGATCTCAACACCATCCCCATGCACCAAGATGCTGGGTCAGAGTCTTAGAAGTCTGTCTGAGGGTCAGCAAGGTCCAATTAAGAAACCAGAGTTCAGAGCAGGCCAGGTTCCCACCTAATCCTCTGCTGAGCCCACTTGCTGGAAAGCCATTCTTCTGAGGGACTGGATTTCTTTGCTTACTCTCGAATCTCCTGGCTTTGAGGGACCTCGGCATAGGCAGCAGTCTGGAATGAAAAGAAACCTTCTTTCAATAAAGCATGAAGCCCTCCTCCCCACTCCTCCTGCTCCCTGAGCCCCTGCCCCCTTGCACCCCGCCTCCACTTTTGCTCCAGGAGATGCTTTGGATTTCAGAGTGGGTCTGGGAAGGTGGAGGGGGTTGGGTAGGAGGGAGGCAGGAGGGCCTTCACGGTGTTCAGTAGGGCAACCTGGAAAATGCCAGTCATGTATTTTTAATCTGCCTTCTCCTCTCTGAATGGTAAAAAGCAAGATGGCGGGAGGCGAGGTTTGACTGGCGTTCCTAAGGGGCACTGAAGGAGGCTGCAGTTGGAAGACAGGAGCTCCAGGGTCTTCACAGTCACAGCTGAACTCCTGACCCCACTGCTCCTCCCTCCCTCTCAGGTGGTGGATGTCTCCCCAAGGTACTCCTCAGAAGAGCTGTCTCTCTAAGAAAACGAAAAGCCTCAGAGCTCTGAGCAGAACCAGCATGGCTGAGGAGAAAAGGCAGAGAAGAAACTGGATAAAGGCAACAGTGGCCCTGCCTCTGCCCCACACCCCTCCCCCCCCCCCGCTCCTACCCAGGCTCCAGCCCTACCTATGTCCCTACCCCTGCTCCAACTCTGCCCCTGCCCCTGCCTCCATCCCACTTATGCCCCTGCCCCTACCCAGGCTCCTGCCCTACCCATATCCCTACCTCTGCCCCTGCTCCTACTCCTACCCACACTCCTGGCCCTAGGCCTGCTCATCCCTATCCCTGTTCCTACACCACTTCTGTACCAGCCCCTGTCTTTGTCCCTACCCACATATCTGCCCCATCCCATCCCGACCCACGTATCTGCCCCATCTCGTCCCTACCCACATATCTGCTCCATCTCGTCCCTACCCATGCCCACTTACAACCTCCTGCCCCTGCCCCATCTATGTACCTGCCCCGACTCCCTTCTTACCCATGTCCCTGCCGCTGTCCCTGTCCCCACCCAATGCACACACCCCTGTCCCTACACGATAGGTGTTTGTAACAATGCCAATCTTAGGCGTCCAGGGAAGAGATGTGTAGAAGTGGCTTTCACTGGGGAAGGGAGGATGATGGCCAGAAAGTTCTCCGTGGTGACAGAACCCGGGCTGAGGAAATGTGGGCTGAGGACAAGGCTTTGTGGTCTGAGAGCTACTGGGGAGCTGAGTGGGCACTGTGTCTTGTGTGGGGATTCAGCAGAACAGCGGGTAGTCACTGTGCAGCGCTGGGGGCCTTGGGCAGGTCACTAGAGTTCTGAGAGCTCCTGATTTCCCCTCTCCATTTACAGCTAAGAGCCATCAACCAAGTACTTGGTCAGAGTGCTAAGCAAAGGAACTAATTCATGCCTCGAGAAAACTATTTCTACACACACTGTGAAGTAAAACAGAGAAATGGGTACTGCAAAGTGATATGGAGCATCTAACAAAAATACTATTATTTATTTACTTATGTGTGCGTGCGTGTGCTCTTGAGTTTGTGCACATTCGTGTGGAGATGGGTGAGTGTGCACCAGAAGAGGGTATAGGAGCTGGGGTTACAGGCATGTGTGGGATCCAGGCTTGTTAGCTGGGTGCTGGCTTCAGACTCCATTCTCATGACTATGCAGCCAGTGACGTTTTTCTTTTCTCCTGCTTCACTGGCCATGAGGTTCTATAGTCTGTGAGAATGCTGCTTGATTAGTTCATAGCAAAATATGGGGTTGGAGAGCTGGCTCAGCAGTGAAGAGGGCTTGCTGTTCTTGCAGAGGACCAGAGTTCGGTTCCCATCACCCACATCAGGCATCTCACTACTGCCTGTGACTCCAGCTCCTGGCGGCCTCTTCTGGAGGCACCTGCGTGTGTGTGATCACAAACACAACTGGCAAAGTCAGTGCTGCTCATGGGACTTTCCTGGAGAGGACAGAGCATGCTGTATGCTGGTCCCCTGGTCCTTCCCCAGGGCCTCTCTTCTTTAGTTTACCTGTGTCCTTTCCCCAGGGCAAACCATCCTTGTAGGAGCAAAATGACTTTCTGTGAGTCTCCTAGCAAATGGCTGAACCTATGATAGCCTTAAGGACTCTGAACTTACAAATGTGCCCTGAGGCAGGGCTGTGCCTCTTCTGTGGGCTCCAGTTCCTCTTCTCATTGGCAAACCAAGGGTCCCTTTAAACCATGCCTGAGGTCCTCTGATACACACATGGTAGCTTCAGACAGTGGTGTAGCAGAATGGTCACCAGTGGAAATAACCATGGTCTTGTCACCTCAGCACCGGCAGGCATTGCTCCCAAAGGCCCATGTCATCCCTGGGCCATCCCTCTGTAAGTTGTGATCCTGGGCAGGAGGCACCAGGTCCGGGGAGACAGGTGAGGGAAAGGTTGAGGTCTGAGATGGGAGGCTGGCTACAGATGGGGAAGCCGGGGGAGAGAGAAGAGGAGTTTTAAAGAGATGACTTCACAGACGCAAACTGACTTGTGCCTTTGAAGCAGCTCCCAGTAAGAGACTTAAGAAGATCAAGATGTCATTGAGTGTGCCTCCCTCTCAGGGCTGGGCTTGGTCTTGGGCAACTTGAATGGCTTTTCAAAAATCAAGCTGGGGTGACTAGCCTCCAAACAGGCGGGCATTGAAGAGCTGGGCTTAGTTCCTGGCTCCTTGGTCCCTAGTTATTATGAGTGTTGAGGACCAAGCTGACCCTCAGAGATGGGGTGCTCAGGCAGTATCAGACCCAGAGAGCACAGAGGACACGGCACCACAGGACATTCCATATTCAAGGTGGCAAGGACAGGCTGGGGGTGCATTTCAGTTGGTAGAGCACTTGCCTAGCAGGCACGAAGCCCTGGCTTCTGTCTCCACCAGTAGCACGGAAGCTGGCCTGTAATACCTGCACCCAGAAGGTATCAGAAGTTCAAGGTCATCTTCAGCTATGTGACAAGTCCACTCAGGAGACCACGAGAAACTCTGTCTCAAAAGAGAAAACAATTGCAAAGACACATTTTCAGATATAATTTGGCATGACCGATGGTAAGTGTCAGAGCATGAGACCACCTTGAAAGTGTCCTGTCTGGTCTTGTCATCTCACAGATGAAGGAGTAGGGGTAGGGATTCCGCCGTCTTCCCAAGGTGCTCCCACCTGCAAGAGGTCAGGGTGGAGTCGGTGAATTTCTCTTGTCAGACTGAGAAGACGTTCGTAAAAAGCATCTCTCTCTCTCTCTCTCTCTCTCTCTCTCTCTCTCTCTCTCTCTTTCTCTCTCTATCTCTCTCTCTCTCTCTCTCTCTCTCTCTCTCTCTCTCTCTCACACACACACACACACACACACACACACACACACACACATGTATATAGTCCTCAGCCACCCTCGTCAGGTTTCTGGGTCCACTGGGCACTTGACTGACATAGCAGCAGACCCATAGTCAAGGAATAACCCAGGCATCCATTAACGTCAACCTGAAGATGCCAGCAAAGAGTTCCCAAGCCATGCCTACCTCTGACCAGCTGGGTACAAAGTTGAGGTGTGTGTGGGGTATCTCCTGATATTATGATGCTCTATAATTCTTGAGAGACTTGTGGGAATTGGGAAATGATATATGTATGGGTAGTTTAAATATGTATATAAAACATTCAGAGGGAATTCATGGTGGTCCCGGACACACAGCTTCCATGGCCTCTCACCATGGGGTCAGGATCGCCTTGAATCAAGGCTGGTCTGTGTAGGGACTTCCTGAAGCCCGAGCAAATGTGTGTTGTTGGCATGGGTGTGGTCATGTCACAGTCTCCAGTGCCTTAGACCCAGGACAAATGTCAAACCTACCCTCCTGGTCTGAGGCAATGTTGAGAATGTGTATAGAAAATATCCACACAGCTTCCTTCCTGCAACCCCACCCAGATATTTAGTCTGAAGACTGCTTCCCCACAGAGCCTGCTCCCAGAGTTTAGCTAAACCTGCCTTCTTCATCATCTGTATCTATTAACTCCACCTCCTTGTTCAGCTGTGTGCGATAATCCACCTCCCCGTGCAGCTGAGCTTTGGGGGTGCTGCAGCTTCTCCATCTGAGAGTCCGGTCCATCTAATCCCAGCTTTGTCTGTGTGTCCATGTGTCTGTCCTTTCTTTGCTCCCTTGTATAGCTCCCAGCCAGGTCAAATCCTCAGAGCCTAGCAAGGATGTGGCTGGTCCGTGGCTAGGGGCGGAGCATTTGTTCTGCATGCCTGAGGCTCTAGCCTGACTCTTCAGCCCTGTGCTGCAGAGGGTGGGGCATGGTCCACAAAGCCCCAAGACAGCTCACAGACTGGGAGAAAATATTCCTGAGTCACACGTCGAGTAAGATGAGGAATGAAATATTCTCGAGAACTTTCCGTGGAGCTCCGTGATGTCAAGTGATGGATTTGACCTCACCCTCCAGCCCTACAGCTTTCTCTGGGTCTTGGATGGACTTGAAGTCCCCACCCTCTCTCTAGTTGTGTGGCTTGGCTCACCCTGAAGCTCATCCTGAGGCTCCTGTAGCCTGCCACTAGTCACTCTGTTAGCACAACCCCTGCCCCTGCCCCTGCCCCTCAGAAGATTCTGACAGCATTGATGTTCCATGACAGGAACTAGGGGCAGCCACCAGAAACAAGTCTTGATATACCACTGAGGTGTTGGCATGATCATTTTACCAAGAGTGGGCTATGACTGAGAGAAAAATATTAGGCTCCAGGTCCTGCAGATGACCACTGCTGGAGCCAGACATGTCAGGCTCAAAGTCTCTGGACTCAAGCACTACAGAGACTCTCTACAGCAGACATAGACTTCTGCTCTAATAGATTTCCTAAGGGTGGGAATGTGCGGACTCCTGAGATGGACACTCAGGGCTTCTCCCCGGTGTCTGAGCTGTCACCTGCCTGGGCTGCTTCCAGACTGGGAAACTATGATAATTGCTTTTAATTGCCAGCTTGACACACTCTATGATCGCTTGGGAAGAGCATCTCAGTAAAGGATTGTCTAGGTCAGATGGATCCGTGATTATCTCTGGGAGATTGTCTTCCTTGTCTTAATTGGTGTGGGTGGACACAGCCCACTGTGGATGGTCCCATTCCCTAGGCAGTGGGTCCTGGACTGTGTAAGAGCAGAGAGAAGTCCAAGCACAATCAAGCATGTGCTTGTTTTTCTCTGCTCTTGACTATGGATGCGACCTGAGACCATCTGTCTTAAAGTCCCACTGCTGTGACTTCCCCAGAGCGGTGCATGGAAACCTGAAATTATGTGCTAAAATAAGCACTCCCCCCCCCGCCCCCCGCATCAAGAAGCTTTTATTTAGGGTATTTTATCACAGCAACACAAAAGAAACTAGGATATCCACGCTGGTGCTGGCTCCAGAGCAATCGTCTCTAGGGTGGGGGCCCACTGAGTCAACAGCTACCCTGGGCCCAGTGAGCATTCAGGGAGAGAATCCATGACAACTGAGATACTACACAGGGCCACCCACAAGGTGTGTGACCTCGTGAAAAAAAAAATCAATAGGCCTCTTGTTTTTGTATCCAGAAATATTTTGTCAGAGATGATACTTGCCGGGGTGACAAGATATTTTATGACAGAGCATGCGGCAAGCGATGGGGTCCCAGGTGGCTTCCAGCATGGGTAGACATCTTTCCTGTCATTATGGATGAGTCTCGCCTGCACAAGGCAGTGGTGGATGCTCAGAGAGCCAGCTTCTGTTCTGTGGGAAGGCTGGGACAGAGGATGAACTGTGCCTAGTGGGTTAACACTGGCATGGGGGAAGCAGATCCCAGCATGGCGGAGCTTAGAGCTCATGTACCAACTCCAAGGCCTGACCTCACTGTACTGGAGCCAAAAGCCTGGAGGGAGGTTGACAGGAGCTACTGGAGAGCCAGGACAAGCTTTCAGCTCAGGGTTTTTACGGTTCCTTCTGAGCATCTAATATAAGTGCCCAGGACAGCAAGGTCTCGGCAGGAGGGCTTCCCTCACCTGCAGAGTAGACTTTTCCTTCATCACCCCAGGGAGGTGCCTAGGGACAGGCTGAGCCTGCGCTGGAGGGACAGAGGGGAGGGAAGGAGGCAAGGCCAGCTCAGAACTCCAGATGTGCTGCCGGCTAATTCTTAACTGACTAGAGCCCCCTCCTCCCCGGCGCTGGGAAATGAAGAGGGGCTCCAGGATTCCTCCTCTGCCTCAGAGCTCCCTTGCTCTGATTGTGAGATGCAGGGTGACTTGGGACACCGTTAATTTTTTTATATTCTAAATGGCTGTCTACACATGTCCGCCTCTTGCCTCTGGGCCTTTTGACCTATGTACACCTGGAGATGGAAGCGGGCTCATTCTGGTGACTGGTGGCTGGCTGAGAGGTTCCAGGTGGAGGAGCCATGCAGATTCCCAGGCTGCTGTCCAGATCTCAGGGTTACAATGGAAGCTTGGGCCCAGGAATTCACATTTCTCTCCACGCCCAGGGAAGATCTGTCTGCCTTTCTTTAGTGCATAGAGAGGCAGCCTGAGGCTGAGCAGGTGAGAGGACTGGGGAGGACTGGAGATGGCCACCGGGGGCTCTCCCCGCTCCTAGCTTTAGTCTCTGTATAAGGCCTAAGAGAATCCGAATCCTTCCACCCCTCCTCTCCATCAGATCTTCCTCCCCGCCAGCTCCTGTTCCGCAGCTCCTCCTCCCAGCTCCTCCCCCCAGCACCTCCTCCCCCTGAACGCCTCCTTCCTCTCAGCTCTTCCTACCCTTCAGCTCCTCCTCTCCCTCATCACCTCCTCCCGCTCAGCTCCTCCTCTTGGGCTCATTGCCAGGTCTGCCCATGATGGAAGAGTCCCCAGCACCTTCCTCGCTGGAGGAGGAGCCAGAACCCAACCAGCAATTTCTCAGTGCTTCCTAACTAACATGCAAAATCTGGAGTCGGGGGCCTGTCTTGTTACCCAGCCAGCCAGGGGCACCCCTACCACCCAGACCTGAGGTGGGAGAGAGTCCCTGCTACTGAAGTGAGGGGGTGGTTCCAGGCTGTGGGGGGGGGGGGGCGCTCATCTCCAGCCCGCAGGCAGGCGCATGCCAGGATGCTGGCTCATTGCCCGGGCAGAGGAACACAGACTTGCTGCCGTGGAGTTAATTAGGAAGAAGGGAGGTGGTGGTGGGGAACTGGCAAACAAGAGAGGTGGGCCGTGCCAAGCGACTGATGCCACGTGCCGCGCCCTGGGTTTGGGTGGGAGATGGGCAAAGCTGGCTGTTGGGAAGTCGCCTCACACCGGGAGTATCTGCACCTGCCGGATCAGCGAGGCCCCACTGCTGGTTTTATCAGGTGCCTCCTGCAGCAAGAGACCAAGCCCATCTCTCAGGGGTTCTGAGGAAAGCCCAGCTCCTGTGCAGAAGTCACAAGCCACACCGTAGCTGGTTAATATGGGAGAACTGGGAGGAAGCAGAACTGAAATTACAACTGAGTTCTTCTTTTATACCAACCAGGACGGTCCTCCTTGAACGCTCAGTGGCCCCAGGGGCCAGGGCTCCTGCTCCTGCCTATGCGGGTGGAGGGGGTATCACTGATGTTTTTGAAGATTAATTAATTTTTAAAATGATTTATATATTTTCTGTGTATGAGTACTTTGCCTGAATGTATGTCTGTGAACCTGTTTCTTGTGGAGACCAGAAGAGGACATCAGATCCCGTAGAACTGGTGTTACAGATGGTTGTGAGCTACAATTTGGATGCTGGGAACCAAACTCAGGTCCTCAGGAAGAGCAGCAAGTGTTCTTAATCCCTAAACCATCCCTCTCCCCAGCACCTATATTAAAAATACTATTTTTATGTTTATTTGTATGTTGGGGCGGATACGAGTGTGCCGTAGCACATGTGTGGACGTCCGAGAACAACTACGGGTGTCGATTCTTTCTGCCATATTGGTCTAGAGATCAAGGCCAGGTCATTAGGCTTGGTGGCAAGTACCTTCAACTACTCCCTGGCCCCCGGTGTCACCTTTGTTAAAGCACACTGCTGGCCAGAGCTTTAACTCAGCGGGCTCTGTGTGCACATGCGTGTGTTTATGTATGCACGTGTGCACACATGTATGTTCCCATGTGTGTTCATGTGTGTGTGTGTGTGTGTGTGTGTGTGTGTGTGTGTGGCTCAGAAGCCCCACAGCTCAGCAGTTTAGCTGCTCCTACACTTCAGGAAAACTTCTTGGGCCTGTGGCGATGGCTCAGCCAGCAAAGCACTTGCCCAGCAAACATGAGGACCTGAGTTCAATCCACAGAATACACATAAAAGCCAGATACCGTGGTCTATGCTTCTAATCCCAATGCTGGGGAGAGGGGGACAGGCAGACTCGGGCTCACTGGCCATCCAGCCTGCTCATTGGGTTTCAGGCCAACAGGAGACCCTCTTTCAACAAGCAAGGAAACAGCACCCGAGCAATGACAGCCAAGGTTCTGAGTTCCACCCACATTCAAACACACACCTACACCCGTGAACACACATGGGAACAACATACATGTGTGCACACATGTGCATACATGAAGACACACGTGTGTACACATTCACATACACACATGAACATACACTGGTGAACACACATGGGAACACACATGTGCATACAGAAACACACACGTGTGCACTGCTTTGATTATCACAACCATTTTTTTTCAGTTGTTTCAACTGCCACCCAAATCCCCATATATCATTCGTATTGAGCCCTGGGCCAAGAAACACATGCATGTATGCACACTTACATTAAGAGTGTCAATCAAGGGACATTATGAAGCCTGTCTAGGAGCATGGTAGCTGCTGTCCCATGCCCTGGGGTTGCTCAGCTGAGTAAAACTTGCATTTTCAGGGAGCTTGGAGCACAGCTGTGCGTAGGGTCAATGCCAAATTCGCTGTGTTGCAGCGAGCATACGACGCTGTGAAAACCAGAGGCAAACACTGGCCAAGATGGATTCCAAATGCATCTTTTTTTTTTGCCCCGTCTGCCACTCAACCGCAACCCCTGCTTCTCTCTTCATCTCCCTCTGCCTCCCTGCAGGCCAATCGCGGTCCCTTTGGGTTGGCTCTCTGCCTTTACTTTTTAAAATAAATTTATTTTATTTTTCTGTGTCGACATATGCAGTATGCATGTATGTATGTATGTGTGTATGTTTGTGCGTGTGCCAGTGTGCTTGTGAATGCCGGAAGCCCTAGATTGATGATGCTGGAGTCTTCCTCCATCTCTCTCAACCTTATACGCTGCAGCAGAGGCTCTCACTTGAATCCGTAGCTCATTGTTTTGAATAAGCTGCCTAACCGGTTTGCTCCAGGATCTCTGGGCGGGCCATCATTCTTACCTGGTAAGTTTGTAGATTCTAGGAACTGAACCCTGGTCCTCAAGCTTGAACAGCAAGTGCTTTACCCACTGAGCCACACCCTTCCCCCCCCCCCCCCAGCTCCTGATCTCTGGTTTTCAGCTGGAGGGTTTTGACCATTTATATTTAATGGGCTGTCTCGGGGCTGGGGCTCATGTCTGCCACCTTGCCTTGTTCTTCCTGTTTGTCCCACCTGCTCTGCCCCTCCCTTCCTCTCTGCCTCGTGTATTTCTCAGGATTCTATTTGTTATTAATTCATTTTTGTGACAGGGATTCAGCATGTATTCCAGGCTAGCCTTGATCTTGATTGTAGCAGAGGATAGCTTTGAACTTCTGATCCTTTTGCCTCTGCTTGCCGGTGCTGGGAATATAGACATGTGCCGCCATGATTACTTTACGCCCAGTTCATGTGGTGCTGGGGGTTGAATCCTGCTTGGATTCTCTTGCACTCCAGTTTCTCCTCTCATGAAGGAATGGCAACATGTACTCGTCCTGCTCGGCATGGAACGTGACATGTGCTCGGGCAGGTTGGCATGGAACGTGACGTGTTGTGGCTCCGTCTGTCTTACGTTGGGCACTGTGCTGCACTTGCAGTGTGTGGTTGGTTGTTGTTACCAGAGTTTATTGTTAGCCTCTGCTCTCCAAAGTCCAAACAGATGAGGCTCAGCCACCTGCCCCAGTACACCCACCACAGAGCCAAGCAGCAGAAGGGCACAGGAGTGCTTCGCTGTGTGTGGCCCCCCTGGAGAAGGCAGGTAGAAAACTTTCCATGACTCCAGATCCATCTTGGAGTCTGACAGGACCTTTAAGGTTTTATGGGCTGTGGGAACAAAGAGTCATTGTATGTAACTGGGGATCTGGCTGATCATTAGCTCAGGACAGTGTCTGTGAAGTGACTCTGAGGGGATCCTCAGTTGTCACCTAAGGTGACAAATCTAGTTCCAAGAGAAGACTGCTCCTATGCTTGGGGGTAGCCTCAGCTCCCACTGTTCTTTTTGACTACCATGGGTCAGTTGTCCTGTGGGGCTTCCTGTTGTCTAGGGCAGGTGTGGTCTCTTGTTGTAAACATGTTTATTGGATAATCCGGATGTTTCTAGAAACAGATGCACCTGCAGAAAGGAGAGAAGAGAGATGGAGGAGCAGAGCGATTCAGAGAGCCAGGAGATGGCATCAGGCCAGCGACTGGTCCCGGGCAGCAACAGGGCCAAGTGCTATGGAGTCGGAGGGAGGTAGGAGCTCACCTCCAGCATCCACAGAGTCTTGGGAGCAGGAGAGAACATAGCTGAGAAACACCCGGAATGGATGAAGAGAAGAAAGCTTGGTCCGCTTAGATGCACAGAACATAAATCAGAGGCTGGATTTCCAATCCTCTATAGAGCTGGCCTGGGTCCCCCTCTTTGTGCTGCGTTCACTGCCCTGAGCTGTAGTCTGCTCATCTTGAAGCCCAGTAATCCCCATCCTAGCTCCCCAGCCTTTCAAGGCTGGAGCTTACAGCCGTGAATACATTTTGTGAACGGCCAGGACTGGACATATGTGAACAATTAGACTCCTCTAGATCCTCGGCCCAGGAGCCAGGCTCCGAGACATGAAGTCATGCTTCTATTTTTCTCTCTTTCCTTGTAGAGAGGAGATTTGGGAAGGGTAGAGGGACCTGGCAAGAGGGAGAGCAAAGATGGCCGGAGCAGGAGAGCTACTGGCTGGAGACTTGTTCTGGAAGATGCAGATGGTTCCAGAAGGTGCTGGTCCCCCAGGGGTTCCCTCCTCTGGCCTCTGCTGCTTTCCCTGATTCTTCCTATTGTTCTGAAGCCAGATGCAAGGGCTCCTGTTCCAGGATACTGCCTCCCTCCCCCTCACAAGTTAGAAAGAAGCCTTGGGTGAGGGGCACCGAGGGATTGCAGCGGGGGAAGGGCTGCCACTCTGCCAGGCACGCTGCAGAATCACTGTTTTCATTTTTTTTTTTTTTTGAAGTCAAAACTACTCATGAGGCTCCCCCCTCCCTACCCAGAGCCCCTCCATTATCCCTAGGCCATTTGGTGGTGGTTGCCATGGAGACCACAAGCAAAATGGCATGCAAATCAACACAGCAAGAACAACAGGAGAAGATGGGCCCAGGGAGTGAGGGCAGCTGGAAATGCCTCCACCCTCAGCACCCCTGGAATAAAAGGCTCTGGATCCCTCGAGGTTTGAGGAGGTCCCCCATCTGCAATGTAGCGAGGGACAGAGGCTGAGTGTCCTGAGAGGATGACCAAGAAAACTCAAAAAGGAGTCTGCCTACCCCCTGACCCAGTCTCTAGCGTTAGCCATCAAATAGGGTCTGGGAGGGGCTCTAGGTCTGGCGTGGGGCCAGAACAATGCTCAGGGCAGAGACTTTCTTGGCCAGAAGATACCTGGCTCACAGCCACCCAGGGATGAACATGGCAGATCAGCCGTCCCAAAGCCAGGTCCCTAGGGCTTGGCACAGGCGCTTTCTCTCCACCCATTTGGAAACCCTCTCTGTTCAGATTCCCGGGGCCTCAAAGAGGCCATGCAGCAGCTCAATATTTTAAGAAGAAGAAACCACGGCCCCCAAGAATCTAAATCTATGAATGTGGGACCTCTTGATTGAAATGAGAGCTGACTATGGAACTGGGAGTTTGGTTGCCCTTTTCTGTATCCTGGAGATTTCCCCACTGAGGTTGATCAAAAGCCCAGTAAATAGCCTGTGATAGGCTAGCGATCATGGTGCCGCCCCATGGTCCTGCTCAGAAGCAGTGTGGGAAGAGGGTAGCACTCTGCACACGGCCTTGCTCCCCGGGTTAGAAGTGATGCACAGTCTTCTTGGAGCAGTTTCCCCGAAGCAGCAGTCAGTTCACACCAGGATCTCTCCCTGTGTTCCATCTCAGCTGCACAGTTTTCTGAGCACACACACACACACACACACACACACACACACACACACACACACGTCCTGCAGAAGTAGTGGGGTTGGGGCTGGGAAGGGCCTGCCCCATTAGTTCCATAACTTTCTTCACCCAGAACTCCACAGCCCACTGGGTTCTGAAGTAGAAACTTAAGGGTTCTTTGGAAAATCAGTTGTGTCAGATGGTGTTTTGCTGGGGCAAACACATAAAAGAACGTTTAGCTGAAGCAGACACAGGTGAGAGGATGCTCTGCTGAAGCAAGCACGTGAAAGGACACGTGATGAAGGATTCTTCACTAACAACACACAGGTATCGGTCTGCTTCACATCACATAGTTGAGTTGCATTTGTCAGAACTCCATAGAGAGAAATGTACCAAAAAATTTCTGGTGGTGCTCCTTGGCTTCTTGCTGCTTCCTCAGACTCGGGCTGATTGGCAGAGTGATGTCAGCTGAGACAGACACACTTGCTAAGGCAAGGCCCGTGGAGGACACGTGGCTGTTTGAGGAAGCATAGATAGGTCTTGATGGACAGTGATGGGCGCTTGCTTGGCTTGGCTTGGCTAGGCTGAGCTTGAGGCTTGTCTATGCCTATAGAGCTAGCTGGACAATGCTTGTTGGTCTGGTGTCTTCACTGATCTTTGCTTTACTGAGAGAGAGACACACAGCCGAGTCTCCACCTTCCTTTACTAGCCTGCAAGCCTGCTGGATGGCGTCGTCCATAGTCAGGATATGTCTCCCTCATCCCCCAGCCACCGTCCCTCCTGCCAATTGTCTGTGGAAGTACATTTCTTGATCCAGTCAAATTTGTTGGGCACCATTTTGACTCTTGTTTGGGCCTTGAGGGCAAATCCGAGCCTAGCTCGAGTTTTGAGATCTGTCTCGAGCTGGAGAGATGGCTCAGCCGTTAAAGGCTAGGCTCACAACCAAAAATATAAGAGATCTGTCTCAGACACTTCTGTATTGGGGTGACTCAGCAAGGTTTGTTTGGCCTTGTCTCTGCCCCACTGTTGCTGATGTAAAGCTTTGCCATTGGCCCTGTCAGTTACCCCATACCCTCCATCACCCTTTCCCGCCTCCTATGTCATCTCACCGAGACAAAACTCCTCCTCCCTATGCTCCGAGTTTATATCATCGAGAGGTTGATGCAATAAGGTTGAGTTCCTGCTTCGACAAGACTCCCAGCCCAGTGTGTTTCCTTTGGGCCGTGGACACTCACCATCCCACTCATCCCCGGAGAGACCCAGCAGGACCAGGACCTCTTTCTTCTCGCCTGGACCTGCCGGCAAGGAGCTGACAAAATTGACACTTGTGGTTATAGGTTTAGATCTTTCAAAACCTATTTTAATAAGTGATCTTAAATGCTTTAACCTTTCTTCTAGCCTACCACCCACCAGAGGTAGTGGAAAGGAAAGGTTAATAGGGCAAAGGGGAATGTGGACCTGCTTAGAATTAGTTCTTTGAGGCAATTCCTATCTTCATTGTCAGGATATTAGCAGTTCGGTTTACATGAATCAGCAGCAGTAGCTTGAGCCTCTTGCAACCACCATTCATGACTCAGCAGCCACCATTCATGACTCAGCAGCCACCATTCACGACTCAGCAGCCACCATTCACGACTCAGCAGCCACCATTCACGACTCAGCAGCCATCATTCACGACTCAGCAGCCACCATTCATGACTCAGCAGCCACCATTCATGACTCAGCAACGGCAGTACAATCTAAAAGAAACAGAGAGGCTCAGCAAATTGGCCCGAGTTGATGGCAAGAAGCCACTGGAATATCGGAAGAAAGTTCTTTGATGTGTTTTTTCTCTATGAAATCATGATCAGCAAAGAAGGCAAAGCGAGCCAATGCCAGAGCATCATCACCAAAGACCAGCGTCAGCAAAGCCCAAGGAAGACCAGCAAAGAGTGGCCAGAATAGGGCCAGAGAGATGGCTCAGAGGTTAAGATCACTGGCTGCTCTTCCAGAGGTCCTGAGTTAAATTCCCAGCACCCACATGGTGACTCACAACCAGAAAATTTCTTAATTTTCTTAGACATTTGAATACTTGGTCTTGGTCCCCTGTGTGGTGAGGTTTAGAAAGGTTGGCCTTGTTGTAGGAAGTGTGTCACTGGAAGTGTGCTCTAAGAGCAAAAGGCTTCACCCACTTTGCTGTCTTTGCCTCATGCTTGTGTTTCACGCTGTGAAGCCTCAGCTGGCTTCCTGCTCCGGTGCCACGCCCACCCTTTGTTCCAATGCTTCCGCTCCAACATGGGCTCTCACCCCTCTGGATCCACAGCACAAGCCCAAATAAACTCTGTCTTCTGTAAGTTGCCCTGGACCTGGTGTTTCATCACAGCAACAGAAAAGTAAGACCCAACACCATGCCTACTAAAACGAAGCTGGAAGTGATGTCTGTTCCCATGTGCAAACTGACACAGGTGTACATGTGAACATGAGGAAGCAAAGCAGCATGCTTCCACCACAGCCTTCCAAGCTCATTCTCACTCATGTTGAGCAGAGGTGACTCTCACACATAAGCACCGCACAGACAAGTGGATGCACGCATCCGCCTCCCTCACCTCTGCGTGAATCCCACACCGCTAACCCCGAGCTGGGAGGCCTCAGAAATACCATCTCCTCCCTCAGAACACAGCCAAGGCTGTGACATGCAAGCGGCCTGTTTGCCTGTTGCTCGAGGCAGCACAAAAAGTCCGCTCTCTGCTTTCTTTTGCATCTAATCTCTTTTTTCAAGGCTCCTGTGTAGCAAAAATCTTCTGGAACTTCACATGGCCACCACATGTCTTTCAGTGGCTTTCCTCTGTCCTGGATTCCCTTCTCTGCTCCTTCAGCTGTACCCCATTGTCCCCTTTGGGAGTCTTACTTCCCACTTTACTGAAGTGTTTATGTAGCAGCAGCAATGAGATCTGGACAGGCTCTTCCATTCTGTACACGCACGAACGCAAGCATGCATGTGCGCTCGCTCGCATGCACGCACGCGCCATGGGGAAACTGTGGAGCTGCAACCCCGGGAGGAGTTACAGGCAAGCCTGAGAAGTCACGTAATCAGAGTGGGAGATGTGGGCCCAGAGGAAGTGGTGAGAGTCAGAGGGGAATTTTTTTCCTCTCAGCCAATAAGCGTCCATGGACATGCTCTGCTCCCAGGGCTCTGAAAGTGAGGGTGCCAATAGCCCTGTCTTCCCTTTCCTCCCACCCTCCACCAACATCTTCTGCCAGGAGCCAGTCTAGCTGTGCTTCCCTCCCCAAACCTGGATTTTGCGCTTCCTATGCACAGGCTCACGCCTGCATCCCACTTCAAAGATGCCCTTGTCAGACAGTACATCCCACCCACAGCCCAGGCTCCCCTCCTCTCTCAGGCTAATACACCTTCATCGGGCTCTGCAGACCAAGCAGCCAAATGGCAGCACAGGGGCTGTCATCCAGGACCTGGACAGTCACCGCTCCACAGTGACAGAGAAGTCACCGACGTGAGCGGATCAGGTGCGATGGTCAGGTGGGAGATGACTGTGCTGGGATGAGGGTCCCTGAAGTCCTGGTGAGCCGGGGTTGTTAGGCTAGACTGGTAAAGATAGAAAAGAGCAAATGTTGTGGTCCTCCTGGTATGTTTGCAGGGGTGCACACGTGTGTGTGAGTGTGTGTGCATATGTATGTGTGTGCACAGAGAGGCCAGAGGCCGGCCTCAGGTGTTGCTTCTCCGGCACTGTTGCATTTGTTTGTTTGTTTGGTTTGGTTTCTTACTAAGTAAGTGAGGCTGGCTGACCAGTGAACCCCAGGAATCCTGCTGTGTCTGCTTCCCAGCATCCACAAAACCCAGGCCTCCCCGCTTCCTTTACATGGATATTGGGATCAAACACAGGTCCTCATGCTTTCTCAGAAAGAACTTTACCTACTGAGTCTTCTCCCCAAATTCATCTCAGATACTCGTTAGAGAAAAGGAAAGCTGACTAACTCAGTCCCTGAGCTTGTGGGGGCGCTTTCTCTGGTACCCCCAAGTATTGTATCCATGGCCCTGAGGGTTGTAGTGATGATCAAGGGGACAGAGGTCAGAAAATGGTCCCGAAAACCCTGAGCAGGCAGGAGGAGGAATCCTGGCAGAGTGAGCAGGATGAAGCCTGCAGATGGTGTATAGATTGGCACATAGACATGGGAATCAAAGTTCTGGCTGAAGTGACCCAGGACAAGTACCTCAGGTTGCATGAATCTCAAAGGCCAGCCTATCCACTCACACATAAGTGTCTCTCACCTAGCAGGTGTCCTGGATACCACCTCCAAGTGGACGGGGCTCTCCAATACTGAAGGGCATTCAGCAGCCTGAGCTGGCAGGCTCACACTTGCAGACTGCTACAGGACATGGGGACACATGGAGTTGAGATGCTACAGAGTCACGGGAGCCACAGTCTGCTTCCTACAGAAGGGGCTTCTTGATAAAGACGAGACATTGAGAATTCCCCAGGGCCCACTGTGGTTTGTTTTTTTTTTTTTCCAAAGGGAGAAAGAACCAGCTTTCCCAGTCCCCGTGTAGGTCCCAGGAGACAGGGAACAAAGATGTCCTCCACTGAGGTACTGCTTGCTTGGCAAAAGACCTGAAGCCCTGGGCTGTCTGTGCCAGCGACCACAGCAGCAGCCTTGTGTGACAAGCTGCAACAGGACTGTTTCCAGCTTAATGTAGCAGGGCCAGTTGTTGTCATGCAAATTCTTACTCTCCTAAGACACAAACAACACCAAGAGCCCTGGGCCCACAGGACAGGCAACATGCAGAATATGGGACCGTTACCATTTTCAATTTTTTTTCCTTTTTTTAATATAATTTTTATTTTGTTTTTATTGGTGTTTTGTCTGCATGTATGTCTGTGTGAGGGTGTCAGAATCCCTGGAACTGGACTTACAGACAGTTGTAAGCTGCCATGTAGGGGCTGGGAAATGAACTTGGGTCCTCTGGAAGAACATTCAGTGCTCTTAACCTCTGAGACATCTCTCCATCACTGCCGTCCCCCATGTTCTAGTTTTCAAAGGGAAAGCAGAGACTAGAACCCCATGGACATGGGCCAGGGTTGAGCCTGCATTTGTCATTTTGTCCTCATGACAACCATGGTACTGTTACCCAACAGAGAAGGAAACAGAAGAGGCGGTGTTCCGCGCGCCTCCCGTGTCCCCTTTCGCCCGTGGAAGAGAGACACGTGAGGCAGTATTCGGGTGGTTACCACAGAGGAGGCTTTACTTGTAACAGCAGAAGTGGAAAGGCCCAAAGCCCAGGAAAGGCACTGCTATATGTACCCTAGAGTGGCGTGTTCACTTCTGACTGGCTGTTCACTCATCACCCCATATTACGCCCCGGGATGGGCAGTGACTTTGGCGGGCTTTCTGCCTTTTGCACCTGCGCAGTCAGTTGTTTACTAGTGGGAGGACAGGATGCCTGTGCCATCTTGTAATGGCGAATGCTGACATGCTCACTGCGGCTCCCAACAAGGCGGTGACCTTCCCAGAGCCAAGGGGCTGTAGGGGACAGAGCAGCATTTGAACTCAGGCCTGGTTATACCAAAGTGATGTGAGTCCTGGAAACTAAACTCAGATCCCCTGGAAGCACTGAGGCAGCTCTGTAGCCCATATTGTGAGCGTGTTTGTAGGATGTATTTCATCTGTAGAGGCTGAACCAAGCAGGGAACTTCACACAGTATGCGGATTTTACATTTTTTCATTGTGCCTAAGTATTTTATTGTGTGCATACATATGCCATGGTGTACACACAGAGGTCAGAGAACAGCTTTCAAGTATTGTTTCTCTTATTCTGAAAGGTATAGAAAACTTATGAAAATAAATGAAAGTATAGAGTGAAAAATTATGAAGACCATTTTATAAAATATATACAGGCTTCTTCTTTACCCCTAGACCTGAGCAAAAGAATGCAGGTTCCAGAAAACGGAACTGAATGTAAGATTTCAGGCCTTCACTGCCCCGGATACATTCTGGGAAGAGTAACGTTCCTCAAGCCTCAGGGAAGAAAACCCACCTGTGGGTGGGGAAGGCCCAAAGCAGGAAGACACATTCCTGACCACAGAGAAAGATAAAAGTCATCTGGGTGGTTCCAAGAACTAGCTAACTTTCCACTGTTCTTGGTTACCCCTCCCCCCCTTGAGGTCTTCCCAGTGTTACAGCCTGCTGATGTTCAAAATTTGTAAAGCAACCAATCATGTGTAACTGTGTGAAAATTCTTCCCTTTCCCCATCCTGTGCTATAAAAAAGCCCCTCAGCTTGCTGGCCTTTTGTCAAATTCTGTTCCTGCGTGGACAAGCAGTTTGACCATTGGCTAGCCAACTCTCCCTAATAAACCTCTGCTGATTGCATCCAGGTACGGTGGGTGTCTTGTGATTTTTGGGTGGTCGTGATTTCCCGAGACTTGAGTAAGGGTCTTCTGAGTTTGGGGGTCTTCAAAAGGTATAGAAAACTTATGAAAAATACTAGTTCCACCAAGAAAGCAGAACTAAATGTAAGATTTTAAGCCTTTACTGCCCCAGAATACATTCTATGTTCCTGGAGGGTTACATTATCCCTGAGTCAGAGGACACTTGCTGGATTAACATTCAGAAGAGGAAGGGAGAGGCTGATTAACATTCCTCAGACCTCAGGGAAGAGAACCCACGGTGGGGGGTGGGGTGGGGAAGGGGGGGAGGCCCAAAGCACAGATGGTTGGGCAAGGTTACCTTCTTTCGAAAGATGAGTGTGCTAGATGTTTCCGCATGACTCTGACTAAATTATGGGTTGGGACTTTTTTGGGGACTTTTCACTATTTTTATGTTATTTTCCTTAGCTACCCCCTCCCCATCTCCCTTGGTTTGTGGTTTTCCTCTATATAAGATCTCCTCTCACCAGGCTGTTTTGTCAATTCCTCTGCTCCTGTGTGGGTTATGAATTGACCATCAGTCAACTGATCCTGAAATATACCTCTTGCTGTTTACATCAAGAATGGTGTCTTGTGAGTTATTGGGTGGCTGCAAATTCCTGAGGCTTGAGGGAGGTCCTCCCTTCGTGGGGGTCTTACAATCCCACCATGCGGGATGCAGACTATGAGGCCTAGCCAAGAGAATTCAGGTCATCAGGCTTGGCTGGGAGTAAGCACCTTTACCCACTGAGCCATCTTGCTGTTGTTACCTTTGAGGTGAGAAGGCTAGGCTGACTCCATAACAGGCTTCAAATTGGCAATTCAGGAGATAGGCCTAAGAACTGGGCAAGTCCAGGCAAGCCCAGGCAAGTCAACTACTAAGAAAAAAACCCCAAGCTTTAGGCAGCTAGTCAGAAACTGCCCTGCCATCAAAAGCTGCCCTGCCACCTGGCCTGAGGCAAGAGCAATGGGTCAGCAACAGTTTCCAGCCCCACGCCCTGTAATAGTTCTAGAATGTCCCTAGAAATGGAGCAAGATAAAGGTCCCTGGAATTCCCCTAATGTGCTTTAAATCTGGCCTGTGAGCTCATGTTAGGAGCCGAGGTGAGCGTGACAACATTCGCCATTACAAGATGGCTCGGGCATCCTGTGCTCCCACAAGTAAACAACTAACTGCGCAGGTGCAAAAGGCAAAATCGCGCCAAAGTCACTGCCCATCCCGGGGCGTAATATGGGGTGATGAGTGAACAGCCAATCAGAAGTGAACACACCACTCTAGGGTACATATAGCAGTGCCTTTCCCGGGCTTGGGGTCTTCCGCTTCTGCTGATACAAGAATAAAGCCTCGTTGTAGTAACTACCCGAACACTGCCTCACGTGTCTCTTTCGAGGGCGAAGGGGACTCAGAAGGGGCACGGAACAAGCTCACTTGGTTATCTCTCCATCTTGGAATGGGAGACCCCAGCATGCTGGACTTCTGCAGAATAAAACACTCTTTGCTTTTACATACTATATGAGTCTGGAGTACCATTCTTCAGTGAATCATGGACCCTTACAGAGAGAACTGAGCCTCAAGGCAGTGGTTCTCTACCCGTGGGTCTCAACCTATTTGGGGGTGGAATGACCCTGACACATGGGTCAAATATCAGACATTTACACTATCATCCATAACAGTAGTAAAATCACAATTATGAAGTAACGATGAAATAGCTTTATGGTGGGGGGGGGTCACCACAGTATGACAAACTGTATTAAAGGGTCGTGGCATCAGGACAGTTGGGAACCACTGCTCTAAGGCTTTGCACAGTGACCTTACAATGTCTCTGGAAATGCTCAGGGCAGAGGCAAAGTCTCTGTGTTGCAGACTATGATGAGGAAGGAGGGAAAACCTGCACTGAAGGGCCCTTGCTTACTATGTGGGGCCCCAGGAGAAGCCTGAGGCCCAGGCCTGGCTGTTCTCCCATCCCTGAGCCCAAGACTCCTCTGTCTTCCTTCCTGACACCTCCCCAGCGCCATTCAATGTCAACAAGACTGAAGATATTAAGCAAGTGTGAACGCGATTCCCCATTCCTGTTTATCCAAGCCATATGCACCTGCCAATCAGAGCTTGTAAGTTACCAATCAGCCCCTGGGGGAAGCCGAGACAGGAGAGCCGAGACCCGGGAGGATCCTCTCCACGGCAAGAGATTCCACTTCCCTAAGTGCCAGGCACTGTTGGAGGTGCTGGAGTTGGGACAGAACAAAACAAAGGCCAAAAACCGGGATCTCAGGGTGGGATAGGGGTGTAGGCAGATGTGGCTAAAACGCATTCTAAGTGGTTGTGTGATGTGAGCTGTACAAGGTACAGCTGGTGGGGGTTGAAGGGTAGGACAGGGAAGCAAGACAGACCAGCGAGTTCCAAGTCTGAGTTTCAAGCTCTGCTGGTGGCCTTGGGACCAGCTAACCTGCTCAGCCTGGAACTTGAGTGACAGCAAGCCAGCAGGAGACTCTGGGTTCTCTCTCTCTCTCTCTCTCTCTCTCTCTCTCTCTCTCTCTCTCTCTCTCTCTCTCTCTCTGTGTGTGTGTGTGTGTGTGTGTGTGTGTGTGTGTGTGTGTGTTTACACACACCAGGTGCTGGGGTGGCAGGCACAGACTATGAAGGCATGGTGTGCTCAGGACCTGCTCTGAGAGGAGTGTCCCTCAGAGATGGATGCATGCATCAAACACAACCCAGAGTGGGACTAAGCCTAACAAAATACAAGGAAAGATAAAAGCCAGGATGGAAAACAGAGTTCATTCCTCATACTGCTCCCAGACTGCCAGAGGCCATCCTTTATTGAGAAAGATCAGGAAGGCTTGGGATGCTTGAACAGTTAGGGTGCTGTGATTGATTAGTGATGTCTGCTATTGTCAGGAAGGTGGGAAGTGGCTGCAGGAAACTCCAGGTTTGATTTAACTCCTTGTCCAGGAGAGGAATGGAAGTCTTAGCTGAACTATGGCACTGATGTTCAGAGCTGAGTGGTGAGGACAGGCAGGACAGAAGGACAGAAGCAGGAGGGCTTCAAAGATGCTAGAACGAGTGTAAAAGATTGGAGCAAATGAACCTAAATACAAACTCTGCATGAGGCCAGATGCCCAAGCCCTGATTCTGCCCGGTACAACATCTTGCCTTTGCAGACGTGGATGGGAACTGGCCAGGGGAGCCACACCCACTGCACCTGGACTCGCATCCTCTGTGGCTCCTCCCACATATGGTCTGCATACACATTGTTGCAATGCATAGAATTAAATTGCTGCCCAGCCTTGGCTCAGAACCGTGATCCTGGGCTAGTTATTTGTACACTGTAACTCTCAATGTCTTCATTTACAAATGTGGACTACAAAACCCTGAGGAATTAAGAAAGTGCATACAGCTCAGGTGTAAGACACTCAGTTGGTAGAGGGTTTGCCTAGAATGTAGTAAGCCCTGGGTTCCAATCCGTCCCAGCCCTTGGGAAGCAGATGCAGGGGAATAAGAAAGTCAAGGTCATATTCAGCTGCTTGGGGAGTTTGAGGCCACCATGTGATCTTAGCTGCCTGAGCTCCAGTCTCAAAGGTGGGTGCTAATTCACACAGTGCCTGGTTCTAACAAGGGTGCCCATTCTAATAGTGACCCAAGTAAC
This sequence comes from Arvicanthis niloticus, assembly GCF_011762505.2. NCBI lineage: Eukaryota > Metazoa > Chordata > Mammalia > Rodentia > Muridae > Arvicanthis > Arvicanthis niloticus. Next base: position 4,969,723 of record NC_047663.1, read on the forward strand.
AGTCAGCCATCACAGCCTCTGTTGGAGTAAGGGCACGCAGGTTGTGACAAGCTTAGGGTTGTGTCACTCTAAGTCTGCGTGTTAAGCCTGAACTCAGTGTGGAAGTGTAGGGAGGTGTGGTGTCTGGAAGATGACTAGGATACAAGAGAGGAGCCCTGTGATCGAGACCCCAGACCGCTGAGGCCCCAGAAGTTTCTATACCCCTCTCTTTCAGGTGAGATTAAGGAAAGCCAGCCAACTTCTCCTGAGGATAAAACCATCCCCTCCCTGAGCTGGGGCTCCCAGCCTCTAGGATTAACTATAAAAGATATATTTACTGATTCAGCCACTCTGTGATATTTGTGTTATAGAAGCTCAGACTAAGAGGTTCGATAGCCACTGGTCTCTGCCAAATCTAGCTCAGGTTAGACCTCTGCAAATGAAGGAAAATACAGGCTCTGCATGGGGCTAGATGCTAGTGCCTGTGGCTGGGTGTTTTTATATGCGTGGAGTGGTGTGTGTGAATAGGTCAGCTCAGGAACTTTGGAAAGGTCATGGGACACTTGCTCCTCCAGAAGGGAGAGGTTAATTAACATTTCTCAGACCACAGGGGTAGGGGTGGGGGTGGGGAACCGACCTGCGGGTGGGGACACATTCCACAGGATGGACCATTGGCCACCCACAGACAAGGGAGGTCCTTACCACCTCATTCCCTAAAGACCAATCAGTTTAAAAGTCACACTGTTCTGTCAATCATATTGTGCCTAGCTGCTGTTTCTCTATGCTACCCCTGCAAACTGTATAAAAGTCAGCCCAACGAGCTGCCCTGGGTCATCTCTCCTTTTGGATGCAGGATGACCCCAGCATGCTGGAGCAATAAAATTCCTCTTGCTTTTGCATTGATCCCCAGCTCTGCGTTGTTCACTCAGGGGATCCCCATAAGCTAAGGCTCGTCAGAGTCTTACATGTGCACATGTATATGCATGTATGTGGTGTGTGTGCACGTGTGTGTGCTAGTGCCTGTGGCAGCCTGAGGATGGCATCTTCCTCCATCACTGCCCACCTTATATCCTAAGTTTCCACCACTCCTACCTGGATTTTAACTGGGTCCTGGGGATCCAAACTTGGGCTTTCACACCTGCACAGTGAGTACCTTACCCACTGGGACTTCACCCCAGCTCTCCCAAAAGGCTTTATTGGAGAAGACACAGTGGACTATTGGTATAACCCACTAGTGTCTCCTTGGCCTGTAGGCTGAGGGATGCTACAGAGGCATGAAGACAGCTTCCTAGGAGGACTGGAGGCAGCCCAGGGTGGCGTGCTTGTCTGGCATGGGTGGGGCCCTGAGTCTGTGAAGAGAAGAAGAGATACACTTGGATAGATGAACAAACAGAGCCTAGTTCAGGAAGAGAGATGCAAATGTGCACATCCTTCACAAACGCACCAGGAATCCATGAAGGGACGGCGCAGCCTTGTTAGTTATTGACGCTAAAACACGAGCTTTTCATGTAGAAGAACAAAGACTCCGGTCCTTAAGCCTACATGCAGGTTGGAAATGGTCATAGATGTGTGTGCAGAAGCCAGACAGAAAAAAACAAACAAACAAACAAACAAAACACCAACGCCACAGTTGGAAGGCTTGAGAACGATCGGCCACATGGAAGAGAACACAGAAGTTTAGAACTCTGGAAAAATGGACAAACTGATTTCTTCCAATCAAAAGGTTTGTTCTCTTTAGAACTTCAAGTTAGGGCCAGCGAGATGGCTCATCAGGGAATGGTGATTGCTGTCAAGTCTGACAACTTGAGTTTGATCATGGGAACCTACATGGTGGAAGGAGAGAACTGACTTCCACAAGTTGTCCTGGGAACCCCACCAGGACACCACAACATGTGTGCATGTTCATGCATTTGAGTACACACACACACACACACACACACACACACTGTAAATATGTAAATACATTTTTTAAACCAACGGTGAATTAAGAAGATGAACAGACTCCATCGGCTGCATCTCTGGTCCAAGCGCCAGGTCCTGCCTAGCTCCTCCCATGAGTCTGTTCTCACTAGCTGTTCTGCGTCTACTGACCAGGAGCAGCTGAGCCAGTGCAGAGACCTGGGACACTCGGTAAGAGGACACTGATGTTTATCAGAAACTGTGACAGATTCACTGTGTGGCCCAGGAGATCTGCCGGTCCTTTCTGCCTGCAATTAACCTCCACTCTGCTTTCCCAGGGAGTCCTGGAGGGCCCTGCAGACTCCAGGGTCAGCTGTCACACATGCCAGTCACACCTACACATCCCCAGGAGGAGCAACAGCCTGGTGGCCCTGTGGAAAACTAGTCACTGCTGAAACCTACAGCTCGGGGAGCCTGTGAATGTCCTGGAGCCTCCTAGGACCAGGGATGCAAGGGAAGTTTATTGGGGCTAGGGCAGGGACCTTGTGCTCTCTTTGAGATTGCGATGCACAGTCATGACTTAACTTTTCTCTGCAATGGCAGCAGCAAACATGTGGACATTCCCGGGGGATCAGGGGGACAAGAGCAGGTGTGACTCCAGTAGATGGTCCCACGCCAACACACATGTACACACGTGGACATGTATGTGCAAGGTGTAACCTCCATACACACATGCACACACATGCACACAGGTGTGACCTCCATATACACACGTGTACACACATGTGCACAGGTGTGACCTCCATACACACATGTGTACGTGTATGTGCATATGTGTGACCTACACATACACACATGCAACCCCTGTGTGCACAGAGGCATATGTATGCACATACATCCAGTGGCCTCTGAGACCTGGCTGTCTCTCAGCTTGCAGGACAGAGGCCGGGTGTGAAGAATGGGGAGGGCTCTGCCTCGTTAATGGCAGCAGTCTTCACTCCCCAAGCAGCTAGAGAGAGCTCAATTGCTCTTTAATTATCTGGAATTAGAGAGTGCAGCCTGCACCCCCCAGCGTTATGGTGGAAGAAGTCAGGGCACCCGCTAATCACCGGATCCATATGAAGAGCATCACACATCATTTTTCCAGAGCCATAGGGTTTTTTTCTCTCTTTCCAAGACTTGTACCATCTCTCAATAAGGAGGAGGTAAAGAGAAGAGAATCCCAGAGTCAGGTCTGACCGTTGGGGACTGCTGAGGACCCCACTGGGACCCCTGGGTGGTGCCCCAGTGAGCCGAGGCTCCCATGCAGCAGAAAGGGAGCCCATGGTCACCAGACTGAATGAAGAATTTAATCAAGAGTCTCTTTTCTTCTGCTTGAGCCTCAGTGATCAATAAAGCCAAACAGGGCCCGAACTTGATCCAGCACTCACAGAAAAGCTGGGAATAGCAGTGTGTGAACGCAGAGCTGGGTGTGTGTGGGGGGGGGGGGGTGAGGGTGAGGATGATGCAGACTAGACTATGATGGGAGGGTCCGAATCAGTGAGCTCCAGGTTCAGTAAGAGACCCTGTCATTTGTTGTAGACCTCTGACCTCCACACATGTGCACACAAGGCCACACATGTACTCAAGCAAAAATAAACAACAGACCACAAGACATGTTTAAGTAGAGCATGAAGGATCTAGGTCAGATGAGAAGCAGCATAGTAGGAGGGAGAACTGTAAGCACATCCAACCGTGTTCCAGGTAAGCGTTTCCCATGCAAGCCAAGCTGCAGAGAAACTGACAGCAGCCTCCAGCAGAGGCTGGTGGCCTGGAGGAGGAGAGCGGGGCAGAGGCTCCCTGAACCTCCGCTGTCTGTCACCCTGGCTATCTCCCTGACTGGCCTCAAGAGACCTTTGGTGGCTTTGGAGCTGGGCTGTGAGGTGCTCCAGAGGCTCAGCACTTGGGGGCAGGGGTGCAAACCCTTCTTCCAGATGGCTACAGTCCCTCTTTCTTAGAGCCAGGGCCCTTATGGCCTGTAGAGGCACTGACTGTCCCCATGCCCTTTCCCCTTCCTCCCTTTCTTTCCCATTCCCCCCTCTCTCTCCTCCCTCTCCTTCCCCTTCCCCTCCCTTCCTCCCTCTCCTCCCTCCCTTTCTCATTCTCTTTCTCCCTCTCTCTCTCTGCCCTGTCCTTCTCCCCTCCCTACCCTCTCTCTCCCTTTCTTTCCCATTCCCTCTCCTCTCTCACTCCTTCCCCTCCCTTCCTTCCTCCTTCTTCCTCTCCCCCTCCCCCTTCCTCGGGTGTGTGTGTGTGTGTGTGTGTGTGTGTGTGTGTGTGTGTGTGTGTATGAGACAAAGTTTCATGAGATGTGAAGGCCCTGAGGATGGGCTCCTTCTTTTCTATTTATTTATTTATTTAGTTAGTTTTTTTGAGACAGGGTTTCTCTGTATAGCCCTGGCTGTCCTGGAACTCACTCTGTAGACCAGGCTGGCCTCGAACTCAGAAATCCGCCTGCCTCTTCCTCCCAAATGCTGGGATTAAAGGCGTGTGCCACCACTGCCTGGCTGATGGGCCCCTTCTTTAGCCACATTTTATAGACAAGGAGACTGAGGTCCAAGGCTGTGCTTGGAACTACAGGTGAAACCAGTCCAAGGCAGCTTTATACTGGCCTGGTGTCACCTACAAACAGCAGTGGGAACCCCTGTGAACGTGTGACGGACCGGTCCTGTTGGGCATCCAGGCCATCTCAGGGCATCACCAGTGGTGTGTCCTACTGTGCTCACACACTCTCAATCGATATCTGCCCTGGAGCTCACTGAGAGCCAAAGCCTGCCTGTGCCTCTGCACCAGCCAATGAAGCACCCTATCTTGCCTCTTCTGAGCTCCACCCTGTCTGGGCTCTAGAGCTCTCCCTGGGGAATCCTCTGCATGGATTCACCCTTTCAAGTTCTAGTCCTGCCTTGTTTTCTCCTCCCTACATGGACAGCATGTGAGCTGCTGTGGGGGTGAAGAAACCTTTCTGTGGAAACAGGCTGTGAGCCCCTCTGTGCTACCTGGGCGTTGCCACAGCTGCCAAGAGGGGCCCAGCTCCTATTACCCCTCCTCCTCCAGCCTGATGCTGAAGCCTGAAGGTCCTTGCTGCCAGGAGTACTGGGCTTCTGGCACATTCCAGAGAGAACACCATTGGGTGATGACACCTTTTATCCTGTCACTACAGTGTCACTGCAGTCGGTGACAGTGTGGAAGCCAGGAGCACCTGGTGCAGGCATGGCCTAGGTAACTCACTCAGCCTGGACCCAAACCCTCAGCTTCAGCAACCTCAGAGTGGCCCAGTCAACTCCCTCTCTGTCTTTACTCCCCCAGGCAATGCTGGGGTGCTGGTCTCCTTTCTGTTCCAGAAACTGCCCCAAGGCAGTTTCCTCTTCCCTCTGGTAAGGTAAAGCTGGAGCTGCAGGTAGGAAAGGCAAGGGAAGGAAGGGAAAGAAAGGGAGGGAGAAGAGGGGAGGAAGGGGAGGGAAGAGAGAGGAAGGGGAATCTGTTTATTTTCCCGCCTGCAGCTCCTGATCCCGCTCTTTCCCTTCAGGAATGTACGTCTCCCTCCTCGCCGGCACCGTTCTCTGCACCATATCTCCCCGTAATAAAAACCAGTCCTCTCGTGGCATCTATACCCCTCCCAACAGTTTAGGACCATTATATTAAA